>NC_086446.1:393882885-394072885 GCF_028390025.1 Pseudophryne corroboree | reverse complement strand
CTAATATACCTGTCTCTTTCTTCCAGGATCTTCAGATCAACTTCCAGACGGACCACACACACATGGAAAGTATAACACTTTAATGACCAGTACCAAATGGATTAAGTATACATTAACATTTCATCAATTACACATTCCCCTTTAAGTCATTAATCCATGCTAACTCCCTGTCAATTAGGCCTATACACAGTACCTGCATGCAATACAACAAATCCTTTTTCTTTTCAAGACACCCTTAGGTGTTAGAGTGACCCGGGTACTCTTAATATGATAGTGCACTATAAGGGCCCATAAACTTCCTAAAAATAACAGCAGTTAATACAGAATGTCTGACACTATGTTTTAGTATCAACTATCAGTTCTCCCTTCAGTTAAAGAGAAAGATGTTTGGCTCAGTCTACTTATGGTAGCGATTACTTTCTCCTATAAGGTTACTTATAGTTCCTCCTTGGCAGATAACAGAAAGTATCTATTTAGCTCATAGATAGTAACATCAACAGTTGATTACCAAGGAATCTGTATCCTTTCCTCAGTAAAACTGTTACCGTAGTTGTCCAGTATTAAACTAAACTCCTAAGAAGCTGGTATGATAAACCTTTGTTATGCTGCGTCCTTGTGTCCATTTGAAGTAGCTGATGCTTTCTATATTTCAGAGCATATATAGCTATTCGATTCCTGTATGCCTCAAATTATTGTTGTCTCTTAGGATGAGTCTATATTAAATATATCTGCAAGAGATGGTTTCTCTTATCATAGTCACAGCGAGCTCAAATCCTTTAACTTTAAAACTAATAGTCTCTTACGTGTCAGTCCTTCTTACGGGTTCACGAATATACATATAACACAGTTGTATTAAAGTGCCACAAGCTAGTCCTTGAATCGGGATGATATTCTAATCCTTTGTGGCTAAGAGGCTTTAACATCCATCCAATGTCACTGTAGTATGGCTACCTTTAATGTCCTTGACTCTAATTCTGCTAATTCTGGGGCATAAAAAATACACACATTAGGTGGCAGCTTTAGGGTGTTACTTTCTATTTAGCGCTGCGGAACAATGTCTCTGGCTCTCCTTTGACTGATGTGATGCTGATATATGGGGGAGCTTTAAAACTATTTATGAAGCGTTAAACAGTTCAAGTTTCACTCCACTCCTCCTGTTACATATATATACCCAGTGCTTTCTACCTTCTCCTTAGCACTATGATTAAGCCATACATGGAACTGTCATTATAGGTCACTCTGACTACTGTGACCCATTACTATCCTCCTGCTTAGTAGCCATTATTGCGGCCTAGCCCTGGAGTCCTTAGTCCCAATATGAAATTGACTATGTACCATAGTCACCTATGGCTTGCTGTGCTTAGTGTAGGGGTAATATAAATGGCTGGATTATGCACTCACACTTCTACCATCTAGTGATGCTGCTGCAGGATGCTCCCCCGACTCCTCCCTTACACTTACAGCCACACAGAATGGAGCCTCTGCTGCTGGTCCTGGCTTCTTTGTTGTGGCTGTCAGAGTCTGTGCCGGTAATAGGAGGAACTCTCTCTGTCTCCCTGTCATAGATGTGCCCTTCCAATACTGCTGGGTGAGTTGACTAGCGCTGATGCCGGGTTCTATGAACAGTGCTGAGTCTCAATGCTGCTGTCACCACCTTTACAGTAAGGAAGCCCTGTTCTGGCTACACACACTAAGCCCCCTCCGGCCGCCGCAATGTATACCGCTCAGCTCTAATGCGGGCGACAGCCGGAGCAGCAAAAACTATGTCTTCTCACCAAGGGATATGCAGTCTCTTCCTCAGCTATACTCACAGCACCTCCCCACCCCTCTCTAGTAGTCACATGACCCACTCTGAGGTGATGCTCCGCCCACTGGCAATCACCCCACTAGGTGATTGACAGTTAGGAGCACAAGGACATTAACCCTTTAGATACACTGTGAAACCATAAAATAAGCCTTAATTGTATTCACCACTACATTTACATCAATGTACATACAATTACATATCTGTGAACTGTATTATTTACCTCACAACATGCATACAGTATTACAACATCCATTAACTTTTATATATGAATAATATATATGCTTATACTCCATATTAGTCACCATATTATAACTACCTCAGTATAAGTGTTGTTTAAACCCTAAATCAGGGTTACATACAGAAAAATCACTTAGATAGGGAACCTTTCTGTGAATATGCAGCAGAAGCTCAGTACCTGTGTAATCAGGTACACAGGTACTGAGCTTCTGCTGCAGATTCACAGAAAAGTTCCCTATCTAAGTGATTTTTCTGTACCTGGGTATCCAAATTTTTCTTTTACAAGTTGTCTCACTATAAGGCCAAACTGGTTGTATACCAGAAAGCCCCAGTGATATATGGGATTTCCCACCAAGCACGTATGAACGAGTCTTATCGTATTTTACTGTTCGTATAAAGAACTGTACGTTCCAGTCATTCGAGATGTACCCCTGATGAAGTCTTTTGTATAAGACGAAACGCGTTGGTTTATCTGTATTGTGATGTTATCTCCGAACCAACTATAAGGAGAAGGAGGAGACTGTTGTCAATCACCTACAATTGTATTCAACGCTAAGAGTCATACTGCTTAAAGTGTGGAATAACACATCTCCTCTGTATCAATATTGATTTTGAAGTTATTATGTCTTTTAATAAATTTTATATGTTGGAACATGTTATTACTTTATTTTAAACATCGTTAACCATTCAAGGGTTAAAAAATTGGGTGTTGATACGACCCCTGGCGCTGATTCTCCTATTGTTGTATATATATATATATGTGTGTATATATATATATATATATATATATATATTTCTCTAACGTCCTAGAGGATGCTGGGACTCCGTAAGGACCATGGGGAATAGACGGGCTCCGCAGGAGATAGGGCACTTTAAGAAAGCTTTGGATTCTGGGTGTGCACTGGCTCCTCCCTCTATGTCCCTCCTACAGACCTCAGTTTTACACTGTGCACTGCAGGGAGCTCCCCTGAGTTCTCTGCCTAGAAAGCATTTTTGTTTGGATTTTTTCTCTATTTTTTACAGGGAGCACTGCTGGCAACAGGCTCCCTGCATCGAGGGACTGAGGAGAGAGGGGCAGACCAACTTAAATGATAGGCTCTGCTTCCTCGGCTACTGGACACCATTAGCTCCAGAGGGGGTGAACACAGGTTCGTCCTGGGCGTTCACTCCCAGAGCCGCGCCGCCGTTCTCCTCACAGAGCCAGAAGAAAAGAAGTCAGAAGACGTCTCAGGCGGCAGAAGCCTTCAGAGCTTCACTGAGGTAACGCACAGCATTGCAGCTGTGCGTCATTGCTCCACACACCTCACACACTCCGGTCACTGTAAGGGTGCAGGGCGCAGGGGGGGCGCCCTGGGCAGCAATATAAACACCTCTCTGATGGCAAAAGACTATATACATGTACAGGTGGGCACTGTACATGTATATAAAAGAGCCCCCGCCATTTTTTAATAGCTTTGAGCGGGACAGAAGCCCGCCGCCGAGGGGGCGGGGCTTCCCCCTCAGCACTCACCAGCGCCATTTTCTCCCCACAACACCGCTGAGAGGAAGCTCCCCGGACTCTCCCCTGCTTTACACACGGTGAAAGGGGGTTTTGAAGGAGAGGGGGGGGGCACATAATTGGCGTTTTATTACTACACAGCACCACTGGGGAAAAGCATTGTGTTTCTTTCCAGGGGTATAGCGCTGGGGTGTGTGCTGGCATACTCTCTCTCTATCTCTCCGAAGGGCCTTAAAGGGGATACTGTCTTCAGAAAAAGAGTTTCCCTGTTTGGGTGAAGTGTGTCGGTACGCGTGTGTCGACATGTTTGACGAGGAAGGCTCGCTTAATGTGGAGGGGGAGTGCTTGAATGTCAGGTCGCCGTCGGCAACGCCGACACCGGACTGGGTGGATATGCTGAATGTCTTAAATGCAAATGTAAATTTACTGCATAAAAGGTTAGACAAGGCTGAAGCTAGGGATCAGTCAGGTAGCCAGACCATGCCTGTCCCTGTGGCGCCAGGACCTTCGGGGTCTCAAAGCGCACCATATCCCAGGTCGATGACACAGATACCGACACAGATACTGACTCTAGTGTCGACTATGAAGATACAAAATTACAGCCGAAGGTGGCAAAGGGTATTCGTTACATGATTATTGCCATTAAAGAGGTTTTGCATATCACTGAGGAACCCCCTGTCCCTGACACGAGGGTACACATGTATAAAGGGAAAAAGCCTGAGGTCACTTTTCCGTCCTTATTTGAGCTAAGAGAATTGTGCGAAAAGGCTTGGGAATCTCCAGATAGGAGACTACAAGTTCCCAAAAGGATTCTTATGGCGTATCCCTTTCCACAAAAGGATAGGATACGATGGGAATCTTCGCCTAAAGTAGACAAGGCGCTGACACGCTTATCCAAGAAGGTGGCACTACCTTCTCAGGATACAGCTTCCCTCAAGGATCCTGCTGATCGCAAGCAGGAAATTACCATGAAGCACATTTACACACATTCAGGTACTATTGATAGACCGGCTATGGCGTCGGCCTGGGTTTGTAGTGCTGTCGTGGCATGGGCAGATTCCTTATCTACGGAGCTTGACACCTTAGATAGGGATGCCATTTTAATGACCATAGAGCATATCAGAGATGCTGCCTTGTATATGAGAGATGCTCAAAGAGACATTTGTTTACTAAGCTCCAGAATAAACGCTATGTCTATTTCTGCTAGGCGACTCTTGTGGACCCGACAGTGGACGGGAGACGCCGACTCAAAGCGGCATATGGAGTCATTGCCTTACAAGGGGGAGGAGTTGTTTGGAGACGGCCTCTCGGACCTTGTCTCTACTGCTACGGCCGGTAAATCGAATTTTTTACCTTATGTTCCCCCGCAGCATGCTAAGAAGGTACCCCATTATCAGATGCAGTCCTTTCATTCCAATAAGAGCAAGAAGGTACGGGGATCGTCCTTTTTTGCCAGAGGTAAAGGCAAGGGAAAAAAGCTGCACGCAGCTAGTCCCCAGGAGCAGAAGTCCTCCCTTGTATCTGCAAAGTCCACCGCATGACGCTGGGGCTTCCCGGGGGGAGGCAGATCAAGTGGGGGCACGTCTTCGATTTTTCAGCCACGTCTGGGTTCACTCGCAGGTGGATCCCTGGGCATTAGAGATTGTTTCTCAGGGATACAAACTGGAATTCGAAGACATGCCTCCTCGCCAGTTTTTCAAATCGGCTCTGCCGACTTCCCCGTCAGAGAGGGAGCTAGTGTTAGCTGCAATCCAAAAATTGTATATTCAACAGGTAATAGTCAAAGTTCCTCATCTCCAACAAGGAGAGGGATATTACTCAACCCTGTTCGTGGTCCCGAAACCGGACGGTTCGGTCAGACCCATTTGAAATCTAAAATCCCTGAACCTGTACTTGAAGAGATTCAAGTTCAAAATGGAATCACTCAGGGCGGTCATCGCCAGCCTGGAGGGGGTGGGGGGGGGGGTTGGATGGTGTCCCTGGACATAAAGGATGCATACCTTCATGTTCCGATTTTCCCCCCTCACCAGGCTTTCCTGAGATTTGCAGTACAGGACTGTCACTACCAATTTCAGACGTTGCCGTTTGGGCTTTCCACGGCCCCGAGAATTTTCACCAAGGTAATGACGGAAATGATGGTGCTCCTGTGCAAGCAGGGTGTCACAATTATCCCATACTTGGACGATCTCCTCATAAAGGCGAGATCTCGGTAGAAGTTGCTGGACAGCGTGTCTCTGTCCATGAAGACGTTGCAAATGCACGGCTGGATTCTCAATATACCGAAGTCCCAGCTAGTCCCTGCAACGCGTCTGACCTTTTCGGGCCTGATTCTAGACACAGACCAGAAGGGTTTTTTTCTTCCGATGGAAAAGGTTCAGGAGCTCATAGCCCTGGTCAGGAACCTATTGAAGCCAAAAAAGGTTTCAGTGCATCATTGCACACGAAGATGGTGGCTTCATACGAGGCCATCCCCTTCGGCAGGTTCCATGCGAGGACCTTTCAGTGGGACCTATTGGACAAATGGTCCGGGTCCCATTGACAAATGCATCAAAGGATAACCCTGTCTCCCAGGACCAGGGTATCTCTCCTGTGGTGGCTGCACAGTGCTCACCTACTAGAGGGTCGCAGGTTCGGCATTCAGGACTGGGTCCTGGGTACCACGGACGCAAGCCTCCGAGGCTGGGGAGCGGTCACGCTAGGAAGAAATTTCCAAGGTCTCTGGTCAAATCTAGAGACTTGTCTCCACATCAACGTCCTGGAGTTGAGGGCCATATACAACGCCCTACGTCAGGCGGAGGAATTGCTTCGGGACAAACCGGTTCTGATTCAGTCGGACAATGTTACGCAGTGGCTCATGTAAACCGCCAAGGCGGAACAAGGAGCAGAGTGGCCATGGCAGAAGCGACCAGGATTCTACGCTGGGCGGAAGGCCATGTAAGCGCACTATCAGCAGTGTTCATCCCGGGGGTGGACAACTGGGAGGTGGACTTCCTCAGCAGGCACGACCTGCATCCGGGAGAGTGGGGACTTCATCAAGAAGTCTTCGCACAGATCACGGGTCGGTGGGGACTGCCTCAGATAGACATGATGGCATCCCGTTGCAACAAAAAGCTAATGCGGTATTGCGCCAGGTCAAGAGACCCTCAGGCGGTAGCGGTAGACGCTCTGGTGACACCTTGGGTGTCAGATCGGTCTATGTGTTTCCTCCTCTACCTCTCATACCCAAGGTGTTGAGAATAATAAGAATAAGCAGGGTCAGAACAATCCTCATTGTTCCAGATTGGTCACGGAGGACTTGGTATCCGGAGCTGCAAGAGTTGCTCACAGAAGATCCGTGGCCTCTTCCTCTAAGGCAGGACCTGCTGTAGCAGGGGCCCTTTCTGTTCCAAGACTTACAGCGGCTGCGTTTGACGGCATGGCGGTTGAACGCCGGATCCTAGCGGAAAAAGGGATTCCGGAAGAGGTCATTCCTACCCTGATCAAGGCTAGGAAGGACGTGACATCGAAACATTATCACCGTATATAGCGAAAATATATTTCTTGGTGTGAGGCCAGAGCTGCTCCTACGGAGGAGTTCCATTTGGGCCGTCTACTTCACTTCCTTCAAACAGGAGTGAATTTGGGCCTTAAACTAGGGTCCATAAAGGTCCAAATTTCGGCCTTATCCATTTTCTTTCAAAGAGAATTGGCCTCTCTTCCTGAAGTACAGACTTTTGTTAAGGGGGTGCTGCATATTCAGCCTCCTTTTTTACCTCCGGTGGCGCCTTGGGATCTTAACGTGGTATTACGTTTCCTCAAGTCCCCTTGGTTTGAACCACTCAAAACAGTGGAGTTGAAATATCTCACTTGGAAAGTGGTCATGTTGTTGGCATTAGCTTCGGCAAGGCGTGTTTCAGAATTGGCGGCTTTATCACATAAAAGCCCATACCTGGTTTTTCACGTGGATAGTGCGGAGTTGAGGACTCGTCCTCAATTTCTGCCAAAAGTGGTCTCATCTTTTCATATGAACCAACCTATTGTCGTGCCTGTGGCTTCACGCGACTTGGAGGATTCCGAGTCCCTGGATGTGGTCAGGGCTTTGAAGATTTATGTGACCAGAACAGCTAGGATCTGGAAGACTGAGGCTCTGTTTGTTCTGTATGCGGCCAACAAGGTTGGCGCTCCTGCTTCAAAGCAGACTATTGCTCGCTGGATCTGTAACACGATTCAGCAGGCGCATTCTACAGCAGGATTGCCATTGCCTAAATCGGTTAAGGCCCATTCCACTAGGAAGGTGGGCTCTTCTTGGGCGGCTGCCCGAGGGGTCTCGGCATTACAGTTGTGCCGAGCAGCTACTTGGTCGGGGTCAAACACCTTTGCAAAGTTCTATAAGTTTGATACCCTGGCTGAGGAGGACCTCCTGTTTGCTCAATCGGTGCTGCAGAGTCATCCGCACTCTCCCGCCCATTTGGGAGCTTTGGTATAATCCCCATGGTCCTTACGGAGTCCCAGCATCCTCTAGGACGTTAGAGAAAATAGGATTTTACTTACCGGTAAATCTATTTCTTGTAGTCCGTAGAGGATGCTGGGCACCCTTCCCAAGTGCGGACTTCTTCTGCATGACTTGTATATAGTTATGGCTTACATAAGGGTTATGTTGTAGTTTTATCGGTTGGACCGAGGCTATGTTGTTGTTCATACTGTTAACTGGGTAGTTTATCACAAGTTATACGGTGTGATTGGTGTGGCTAGTATGAATCTCGCCCTTAGATTTACAAAAATCCTTCCTCGTACTGTCCATCTCCTCTGGGCACAGTTTCCCAAACTGAGGTCTGGAGGAGGGGCATAGAGGGAGGAGCCAGTGCACACCCAGAATCCAAAGCTTTCTTAAAGTGCCCTATCTATTCCCCATGGTCCTTACGGAGTCCCAGCATCCTCTACGGACTACGAGAAATAGATTTACCGGTAAGTAAAATCCTATTATATGTGTATATATATATATATATATATAGAACAGATTTTATAGATCAGTGCGCTTATCCTCAATTCGGTAGTCCCGTGTAAAACCAAAGGGTATCAAAAACCAAAGTCTCACAATATAAAATTCACGGTGACTTATTTAGGATCCGAACTATTTAGTCTTCTGTGTGCACCCTCCCCTTTTCTTGGCGGCTGCTCAGTTCTTCAGAAATGACGTATGGTACATATGGTCACAAAGTTCTGTAAATGTAGAGGAGAAGAACAAGCGCCTTATGGTGTAGTACGTTATTACAAGGTGTGCTATAGACACACAGACAAGAAATTGCGTACCAGATAGTAGCTTGTATCAAGGCCTATCAAATCTCCTTTACAGTAGTATCTCAGCACCGGTAATTCATTTGCTCCTAGTCCATGGGTGGGCAAACTACGGCCCGCAGACCGATCCTTCCCGGCCCGCTGCCCCGTCATCAATCATCTCAAGTATGGAGCCGAGTCCTCAGCCCATTAGAGCTCGCGGACCGGCAGTTCCTGTTTGGCTGCTGGACCACGAGCATTGATTGGCTCACGAACCGGCACCATTATTTGAGATGCCTTCCGCCGTGTCCAGCATCCGTCCCTGGCTACCTGCATCCATGTGCAGACAGTCGGACAGCGTCAGGGGCTCCTCCTTAATGCCGCTCCCACGCCTCTATGTGCTCTACTCTCACCGGCTGCCCTTATAGCGCTCCCAGGCAGAAGACGTGACAGGGAGGATCAGAGACTGCTGGGGGTCCAGGTACTCTGGATGGTAACAACCCAGCAGCAGCAGCAGCAGCTGGATCCGGGGTCTGCTCCTCTCCCTTCAACTGTCCTGTGCTGGCAGTGGCAAGTAACACTAAGTAACAAGGAGGCAACACTCTGCTGGGCTCCTTCTCCTCCAGGTAAGATTGTGGACTCTGCCTGCCTAATGTGTAAAAAGGGGAACTCTGTCTGCCGTAATGTGTAAAAAGGGGACTCTGCCTGCCGTAATGTGTAAAAAGGGGGACTCTGCTGTCGTTATGTGTAAAATTGTCTTGTATTGTATATACAAGATATTTTGTATGTGGCCCTCGCATATTCACTGGAAGTGTTAAACGGCCCCCCAGCTAAAATAATTGCCCACCCCTGTCCTAGTCCGTATGGGATGGTAAGAGTTACCGTGCTATACCCCATGATAACTCTTACCATTCCAGTATCCCCTACGGACTAGGAGAAAATTAATTACCGCCGATGAGATACTACCGGAAAGGAGATTTGATAGGCCTTGATACAAGCTACTATCTGGTACGCCATTTCTTGTCTGCGTGTCTATAGCACACCTTGTAATAACGTACTACACCATAAGGCGCTTGTTCTTCACCTCTACATATATATATATATATATATAAAGCTTTTCCAGACCGGCACTCCAATACCAACTTTGCTTACCCCGGTGCTCGTTTAAGATCCACAGCAAGATCCCTAATATACTCCACAACAACGGCACACAGCGGTTGAAAAATAATCCACTTCCACAGCAGTTTAAGCCAACGTTTCAAAGTTTATCCTTTTTCGTCAGGGCTACAAATGCATAATACAACAATCTTACCTTTTATTGAAAAAACACCCCGTGCACCTTCCCGCCGCCATTCCACGGCGCTGTAATGCTGACGTCATTCCGCCGGAGACACCAGATCGCCAGGCTCCTTTGGATGACGTATTAGAGACTTTGTTGTAAAGACAGATGTTACAGACTTAGTTTCTAAAAAACCTACACATTTCTTGCAGAAGAAGAATGGCTGCTTTGGCTGCGGTTGTACAACTTGTGGCTTTTTATTGAAGGGTGACACTTTCCAGCATCCACAGTCAGGAAAGACGTATACAATTAGATTTCATCTGACATGTAACTCGTCATTTGTTGTGTACCAAATTATCTGTCAGTGTGGATATTCATATATCGGGAAAACGGAGTGCACTTTTAAGGAGAGAATGGCTGCACACAGGTCATCTATTAGAAAAGCTATTAGCACAGGCTCGAGTGATCAACCTGTTGCTAGACATTTCCTAGAAGCACATCACAATTTGTCCTCATTAAGATATAGAATGATCGATCACGTCCCTAGATCCATTAGGGGGGGTGATCGGGGTAAAAAACTTTTGCAGTGTGAGTCCCGCTGGATAATGCGTTTAAACACGCTAGCCCCTAAAGGGTTAAATGAAATGCTTAATCTGAATTGTTTTAATTAAAGTAGTATTTTATTGACTTGCCCTGCGTGAGCTATTGAAGAAATATTGTGGTAGTTGTACAGGTACTTGTAATTTTTAATGTTTATATTGTTGCTAGGTGATGGGTACTATCACATACGTCATCCAAAGGAGCCTGGCGATCTGGTGTCTCCGGCGGAATGACGTCAGCATTACAGCGCCGTGGAATGGCGGCGGGAAGGTGCACGGGGTGTTTTTTCAATAAAAGGTAAGATTGTTGTATTATGCATTTGTAGCCCTGACGAAAAAGGATAAACTTTGAAACGTTGGCTTAAACTGCTGTGGAAGTGGATTATTTTTCAACCCCTGTGTGCCGTTGTTGTGGAGTATATTAGGGATCTTGCTGTGGATCTTAAACGAGCACCGGGGTAAGCAAAGTTGGTATTGGAGTGCCGGTCTGGAAAAGCTTTATGTGGTATAACACCTGTGCAGTAAGGTGTTATTGAGGCAAGGCACCCACACGATTGAACAATTTGATAAACGTTCAGGTGCATCTTCAGTACTAGATCCTGCATGGATCTGAGTAATAAGGACAATCCCGTGATCGGGTAATTTTATTACAAGTACTGTACATTTACCAAGTCCTACGTCAACAATGGCGGAGGGTGTAAGTGAGGTAGATACAAGCGGTTTTAAGCATTTCTCATACCCTGTGGGAGACCAATTGACATTTTCTGAGTCAGAGGCGGAGGTGATTTTGGATAAAGATAGATTATGGGATGAGTTGGAAGTGGATTCGGCAGAAATGCTATACAGAGATTTGTTGCGTTTGAAGAAAAGAGAGGTGACCTATAAGGGACACAGTGTTTCACTGAGTGATTACTATAGAGCGAAAAAAATCCCCCGGGGATTAAGGGTTAAAAACAGTCCTACTATAGGTCGGAATGACCCCACGTTCTGCCGGCGTTGGGTGGCGATTTGCAACAAATGCTCTATGGATCTAATGATCCTGATTATTGAGCAATCTAACAAAGAACTGGCAGATATTAAAGAGAAAATCTCTATATTTGAAACATCTCATAAGGATACTCTTAATGCCGATAAAGAGACAAATTGGTATGAAAGGTTAGAGTCTCAAGTTCAATCCTTTAAGAAAGAACTAGTGAAATTCAAAAAAGAAAAATTCATGAAAGTTGAAAAGGATTATGAGCAGCAAACCGTTTACCAATGGACGATTCCGAAACTTAGAGATCAAAGACGCCCTTTTTTCAGGAAGTTTAAACAACATGGGGGTACCACGGACTCGTCATTTGAAGGCCAGTCATCTAATAGCGAGAATGAAGGTCGGGGGAGACTACCTAACAGCAGTGTCCCTTTAGGACCAGCAACTCGAGCAATGCCGGCAGGAATAAGAGGAAGATCACCCGCAGGGGGCACCAGGGGAAGAGGCTCAACGCAAGGTGGAAGAAAACCCCCGAAACAACCCAAAACGTAATCTTTAATTTGTCTGATTACCAGCTGTCAAATACCGAAACAAAGGTATTATCAAGAGGACTTTCTTTCATACCCACTAATTCATTCAATGATCTGTCATGGCAGGTGGAATTAAATCAATTACAGCGTAAGCTGAAACTTAAAGAATTTTTTTGTAAACATCCGCAAGACACAACTAGCACAGCTTCTGAAGTATTACCAGTTCAGCTAAAGAAACTTTTACCACCATCAAAATTTGATCCTTTATCATCAAACGCTACGATTAAAACCGTATTGCGGGTGATAGAACATGAGGTGATTAAGGAAGCACCTATCTTTAAACAAACGTTTAGTAATTTATCTAAAGAAGAATGGATATCGCTTAAAAGTTTGTCTGAGAATAAAGATCTAGTTTTCAGACAAGCAGATAAGGGCGGGGCTTTGGTAATACAGAATTTACATGATTATTGTACAGAGGTGGATAGACAACTCGCTGATTCTTCAGTTTACAGAAAATTGAGGAATGATCCAACTGACGTTTTTAAGAAAGATTTGCAAGTGTTATTACAGTCAGGTGTGGATAACTTTCTCATTTCTGATAAATTGCGAGATGCCCTTATCCCTAAGTTCCCTGAGGTTCCACTTTTTTATACACTGCCGAAAATTCACAAGAACAATACTAGACCTCCTGGTCGGCCAATCATTGCTGCGAGAAAATCTTTATTTCAGCTATCTTCAACGTATTTGGATTCTTTGTTTCAACCTTGTGTCCAAGCTCATGATTTGTTTTTGCTGGACACGCCTACATTACTACGGAAATTATCTATGCTGAATGATATTCCCAATGATTTATGGTTATGTAGCGTAGACGTGTGTAGTTTATACACGTCAATACCGTTGATGGAGGGTTTAATGGCTGCTAAGAAATTTGTTGAGAATCATCAGTTGTATAATGGTCCTGATGTGAACTGGACGATGGAATTATTGCATATGGTATTATGTAAAAATTACTTTATGTATGCGGGTGAATTTTATTTGCAAATAGGCG
This sequence comes from Pseudophryne corroboree, assembly GCF_028390025.1. Taxonomy (NCBI): domain Eukaryota; kingdom Metazoa; phylum Chordata; class Amphibia; order Anura; family Myobatrachidae; genus Pseudophryne; species Pseudophryne corroboree. The sequence goes on along the minus strand of NC_086446.1, from coordinate 394,059,661 downwards.
GGTGTGCGATGGGTTCTCCGGTCGCACCCGCCTATGCAAATATGTTCATGTTTTCGGTGGAGCATGATATATTTTTTTCCAATGCTGAAATAAGATCGAATATTTTCTTTTATACAAGATTTATTGATGATTTGTTGATTTTATGGAAAGGAACCAAGCAGGGTTTCATTGATGTGATAGACAAATATAATCAATGTGAGGGCCCCATAAAGTTTACATACTCGGTCAGTCAGGAGGAGGTTAATTTCCTCGATGTGAATATCAAACTAGAGGAGGGGAAGTTGGTGACGTCATTATTTAGGAAATCTACCGATCGGAACAACATGTTGCATTTTGGGAGTTTTCACCCTACTCCATTAAAAACTGGTTTGCCCTATTCGCAATTGCTGCGGGTTTGGAGGGTAAATAGTGACCGGGAGGTTGCTATAAAACAAATGGAAGAGATGATCATTAGATTTCAAGCGCGGGGTTATCCGTTAAATGTGCTAGAGAAGGCTAAACAGAAAGTCCTGGCCACCAACCACAATGATCGTCTTTCGATATGTGGTAGGAATAAAGGTAATGAGAGGGAAATCCTACCTTGGGTTACTAGCTACACAGTAGGTAGCAATAGTATTAATAAGCATTCTAGAAATCAATGGTCATCTGTTAGGTCAGACCCTGAGTTAGGGTTGAGTAACACACATCTGATGCCCTGCTATAAGAGAGGTAGGAATATTAGAGACTTTGTTGTAAAGACAGATGTTACAGACTTAGTTTCTAAAAAACCTACACATTTCTTGCAGAAGAAGAATGGCTGCTTTGGCTGCGGTTGTACAACTTGTGGCTTTTTATTGAAGGGTGACACTTTCCAGCATCCACAGTCAGGAAAGACGTATACAATTAGATTTCATCTGACATGTAACTCGTCATTTGTTGTGTACCAAATTATCTGTCAGTGTGGATATTCATATATCGGGAAAACGGAGTGCACTTTTAAGGAGAGAATGGCTGCACACAGGTCATCTATTAGAAAAGCTATTAGCACAGGCTCGAGTGATCAACCTGTTGCTAGACATTTCCTAGAAGCACATCACAATTTGTCCTCATTAAGATATAGAATGATCGATCACGTCCCTAGATCCATTAGGGGGGGTGATCGGGGTAAAAAACTTTTGCAGTGTGAGTCCCGCTGGATAATGCGTTTAAACACGCTAGCCCCTAAAGGGTTAAATGAAATGCTTAATCTGAATTGTTTTAATTAAAGTAGTATTTTATTGTCTTGCCCTGCGTGAGCTATTGAAGAAATATTGTGGTAGTTGTACAGGTACTTGTAATTTTTAATGTTTATATTGTTGCTAGGTGATGGGTACTATCACATACGTCATCCAAAGGAGCCTGGCGATCTGGTGTCTCCGGCGGAATGACGTCAGCATTACAGCGCCGTGGAATGGCGGCGGGAAGGTGCACGGGGTGTTTTTTCAATAAAAGGTAAGATTGTTGTATTATGCATTTGTAGCCCTGACGAAAAAGGATAAACTTTGAAACGTTGGCTTAAACTGCTGTGGAAGTGGATTATTTTTCAACCCCTGTGTGCCGTTGTTGTGGAGTATATATATATATATATATATATATTTATTGTGTGTGTGTAGTTTAACTAGGAATTGTTTTCTTGTTTCCTACAGCAGAAGTGCCCATGGTGCGGGGAATAAAGGGCCTAATTCAGACCTGATCGCTGTGCTGCAAATGACACTGTCCTGCGATCAGATAGTCGCCGCCCTGGGGGAGTGAAAATTCGCCCTGTGCTGTGGACAGCTACAAAAACGTTCGCATCACACTCACCATCACGTTTTTCCTATCCTGTGCGTAGCTCAATACATACTCCTCCAGTGCGATGAGAACAGGCTGATCAGGGCCGTAGCTGATGTCACATACCCTCTTAGAAAATGCTTGGGCACGCCTGTATTTCTCCACACACTCCCAGAAAACAGCCAGTTACCACCCACAAACGTCCTCTTCCTGTCAATCACCTTGCGAACACCCGTGCAAATTACATTTTTGCACCATCCTGTCGCTGTTTAGCAACACACCTGCACATTGTGGTGCATGCGCAGTAGTTCGATAATCGTCCTCTGTGTGAAAACGCACAGCAGTGGTCAGGTCTGAATCGGGCCCAAAGCTAGGTACACACTACAATTATCGGGTGATTGGCCTGGTTTTTTGTGTAGTGTGTAAGCATAAGTGTTTGGCCAAACGCTGATAAAAAAAAAAAGTCCAGAAATGCCTGGTTTGATGATCAGATCGTTAAAACTTTCTAAAAGATATTGCCCAAAAGGTCCCGAAATCATGCAGTGTGGGCATTCTGGATAACCTGCCCATGTACTCACAAAAAATTGTAGGATATATAATTTTTCTAGTAGACGGGCATACGCAAATTCACCAGAAAATTGTTGTGTTTTAACATAAAAATTGCTTAGTGTGTAGTGCATTATGGAGGCTTAATTTCCTGCATGTTAAACTGTGGCTATGACAGAGTCTAATTAGAAATGTGCGGTGTATATACCATGGTTGACTCTGGCGTGTATGTATGCAAAACAGAAATTGTGCTAATCACTTTATTTGACCTTCATATTCATATTCTATCCAGCCTTACAATACGTGGCTATCTGGCTCTTAAAGAAGATAAACAGTACCGCTACCTAAGGGCTTTACTGTTATCTCTTATTTATTAGACGCCACAAAGTGTACGAAGCGTCATACATGACAATCTCCAAGGGCCTGAAATGCGGCACTCTCTATGCAGTGAACGGGACCTGGGTTATCCGTTCACACTGCCCCACAACTCCAGTCATTCCCGGACCAACCCGGGTAGCCCTGGATTTTTGCGGCAGTGTGAAAGGAGTATCACGGTCTATGTTTAAGGCTAACCATGCTTGAGCACAGAGGGTTAAATCGAAATAACTGAAGTACTAATTAAGTCACCTGTGCTCAAGTTTGGCTATCCTTAAAACCTGGACTGTTAATGTGCATTGAGGACCAAGGTTAGGAAACACTGCTGTAGATAGAGAATAGGTTCTCAAACTTTGTCCTCAGGAACCCAAACATTTCACGTTTTGCTGGTCACAAAGTTCACGTGTTGCTGCTGCAAAGGTGTATTCATTATTGACACATTTTTTAGAGATCCACACGTGGAGCCAATTATATCACTGGTGAGTCTGTGAGGAGACCTGGAAAACATAAACTTTCTCTTTCAGGGTCCACAGTAGTATCCACAGGCAGTGGCGCACGGAGGGGGGGTTTCTGAGTACCCAGAAACCCTCCCTTCCTGATGGACCAAATTCTTTTTTCCAGAGACGGAGACAGCTATGTCTCCGTCTCAGAATAAACCGCGATCGCGACCGCAGCAGAGACCTTTTTCCGGCAGAGCTCAAACAGAATGTCAGGGACGGGAGAGCTGGGGAGTTGCTGCACGTGCTCATTCCACAGCTGCTCCTTCATCCGACTTATCACATTCTGAAATGCATGGGCCGGCTGCCGCTAGTCTCCTCCTCTCAGCACTAGGTTTGTGTGTATAAATGTAAAGTGTGTGTGTGTGTGTGTGTGGTACGATATGTATGATTTTGCAATGTATATGTGATTGCAGTGCTACTGTGTGTGGTATGATATGTATGTTTGTGTAGTGTACTATGTATGTGTGTGCAATGTTTGTGGTGAGCTATATATATGTGTTTGTGTGGTATGCTGTGTATGATTATTTTGTACTATGTATGTGTGTGCAATGTGCGTGGTGATCTATGTGTGTATTTGTGTGGGATACTATGTATATATGTATATGTTTTGTACTATGTATAGTGTGTATCTGTGCAATGTGTGTATTTGTGTGGTGTTCTATGTAATGTATATGTGTGTGTGCTATGTATGTGTATGCAATGTGTGTTGTGAGCTACAGTATGTATGTATATGTATGTATGTATGTATGTATGTATGTATGTATGTGTGGTGTGCTATGTATACAGTGTGTGTGTGTGCGTGTGTGTTATGCTATGTATGTGTATGCAATCTGAATATGAATGTGTGTGTGTGATGTGCTACTGTATATATATATATATATATATATATATATATATGTACAATATGGAAACCCCCCTCAGAAAATCCTGCGTTTGCCCCTGACAGGACATACATTGTGTTGTATTGGGCACCAAACGGTTAAAGCTTTTGGGGCTCCCAGCATGCACTGGTTCTGCATCCCTATAACCCCGCCTCCTGGCTTAGGGAACTCCATTTTTTGTTTGGTGCGTCAGGAGCCGGGCCACTGTAGAAAATGGTGTGGCTGTTTTTTAGCCACAAAGCTTTTTATTATTTTATATTATTTTTTTTCCTGTTTTTTTAGTGACTTTAATATGCATCTTATACGCATTGACAAAGTCGCTCCAACAACTTCCCACCGGTGTCGCAACAACAGTTACCTTCATCTAAACACTAGTGTTACGGCGGTCGCCAGCTGGATGTACTAGCAGGTCCACGCTGATGATCCCAGGCTGTGGCCGAAGCACGGGGAGAAGATAAGGCGTCTATTTCCTGTTTGCGATTTAAGATGCATGTAATGCAGCCTTACTGTCTTGGGTTGGGAGACTACCGAACAGTCGCTGACGTGGTTGTCCACCCCGGGTTCACCAGCACTAGACCTCAGGGATCATAGGCTCTGGAAGTTAATGAGGCCGTGATCCCTGGGGTGGATGTCAGCAGTGGGGAGTAAAGCGCTCCCCTGGTTGCCCCTTCCCCCAGTTCATGACCAGTTTCCTCCGAGTTTCCCATCATGAACTGCATTTACCCGCTTCCGTCTGAGACGCATGGAGACTTAGCACACTTAGAACGCCAGAGTCGCTGTGCGGCAGTGTTCACTGGTGCGTCTGTTACTGATTTTTAGCGGTTTTATTGAATAAGGAAGCAGGGCTCCCTGTATCCGGCTCTCCAGAGGCAGGTGATTCAGAGCTGATTTCCTACCTACCTCTGTGGTATTGCATAGCTGAAGTGTTTGGTGCAGGATGGGTTATGTGCAAACTGTTATAGTTTCATGAATAACCTTAAACTTGTTAACAAACAGGCCTTAGGCCAAGAACCTGTTCAAGCACAGGAACCCCCTTGAATATCTTTTGCACAGGTTTTATCGAATATAGAGGATCGCGTGGCGGTTTTGGCTATATCTACAGGTATGGGGTACCCACAAAATCCTTCTACATCTATACAACCACTATAGATGAATGTGCTGTCACACTCAGTCCAAGATTTGTCCCAGACCGTGGATGCCTTTCAACAGTTTTTACAGGCAGATAGGCCCAGCGATCGGAAAACAGATAGACATGGGGCGCCAGCCTCACAATCTACACAGTTTTCAGAATCCGAGGATACTTTAGATGATGAAGCTGGATCCTCTCTCTATGGGGTATATGCAATTACCGGCGAATCGCGGCAATTTTTCGGCCGTTTTTTAATTCGACACAATTCGACCGTCGAATTCCAGCAAGTGGGTGCCGGAATTCAACATATTCAATAAAAAACGGATTCAACAGTCCCGCTGTTGAAAAACGGCCGATTTGACGGATTTTGATCCGATTTTTAAAAAAACGGGAAAAAACTGTAAAAAACCCGGAAAAAAATTGCGTGGGGTCCCCCCTCCAGAGCATAACCAGCCTCGGGCTCTTCGAGCCGGTCCTGGTTCTAAAAATCCGGGGGAAAAACTGACAGGGGATCCCCCATATTTTTAAAACCAGCACCGGGCTCTGCGCCTGGTGCTGGTGCAAAAAATACGGGGGACAAAAAGAGTAGGGGTTATAGTACATTATGAACCATTATCCTAGCTTTGGAGCTGGGGGATTTCATGGTGTCCCTGGATATTCAGGATGCTTACCTACATGCAGGGGCGGATCCAGAAGAAAATGAAAGGGGGGGCATCGTGATAGGGGAACCGTAATAGTTATATTTACATGCACCTAAGGCATGCGTGCTCCCAGAAAAGGTATGTGGTATCACAGGGGCGTGGCCTCAAAGAATACGCCATCAGGTAATGATTGGCTGTAGGAGCGCATCCTGGTTTATTGCCAATGTTTCACCCTGATGAAAAAGCTGACTGGGCCTTGAAATGTTGGTCACCTGTTCCATTAGTTATGGGAGCCTGGAAGGCACCCGAGCACAATATAATTATTATAGTTTTTAGTTGGTGGTGGCAGGTGCAGCATACCTTGTTTTGGGTACTGCACTGAGACTCAGACTGCAGCACATGAACTGCCCATCTTTGATTAGCAGAAGCAGCCAGCTGGATCTCCAACAAGCAGCATAAGACATCTGCATGACAGCCCTGTCACAATCACACGGGTCGCCTCCTCAAAGCTGAGGCTGAGTTTGACAGCACCTAGCATGGTGGTAAAGGAAGTGGAGGAGGAAGCTCTGGGATACTGTGCGGTGCAATGAGGGCTAATGAAGCCTTCTGCACCATCATAAGTAACAGTCTTACTCGATGCTGGCATTTGAACCCCGCACCTGGGCTGGACTATTGCCGGCTGGCAGTGGGAGAGGTAGGTTGCGGTGTGAGCAGGGGGAGGCTGGAGCTGCAGCTTCAGCCTCCCCATTGGTTACCACACGGACTTGCTGTTAGAGCCACGGCGCAGCCTAGTGCCTGCCGGCTCTTTTATCAAATCTGATTGACAGAAATAGCAGTAGTGCTGCTGCTGTTCTCCCTTTGAAAAAAAGAAGTCAGAAACGATAGGGGGGGCACGTGTCTGAATGCCCCACCCCCTGGATCCACCTATGCCTACTTGTACCAATAGCACCTTCCCATCAGTGCTATCTCTGGTGTGCAATCCTCCAGCAACATTTTCAGTTTTAGGCACTACCCGTTGGACTTGCCACAGCTCTAAGGGTGTTTACCATACTTATGGTGGTGATGGCAGTTCACCTACGTCGTCAGGAAATAAGGATTTTCCCATACCTAGACAACCTGCTAATCCTGGCACAATCCCAGGAAACCCTCCGCTGACATTTACAAGTGACAATAGCCTGCCTACAGGCTCACGGCTGGCTCATAATTTGGACAAAGTCCTCTCTAGTTCCATCCCAGCGGATGACGGCTGTATTGGATACCAGTCTTCAGAGAATCTTTCTACCTCTGGACAAAATATCCACGATACAGATGAGAATTTGTAGATTACTACACAATCGGAGAGTATCCATTCATGAAGCAATGCGGATTCTGGGATCAATGGTCTCTGCATTTGACATGGTAATATACGCCCAGTTCCATTCAAGACCCCTTCAACATCTGATTCTCTCCAAATGAACATCAGACGATTAGAGGTCAGACAATGGCCCTTCCACAGCAGGTTCATCAGTCATTAGCCTGGTGGCTACAGATGTCCCATCTAGACAAAGGTCGACCCTTTTGGATCTCAGACTGGGTGCTTCTGACAATGGACGCCAGTCTCCAAGGCTGGGGAGCTGTAACAGAGCAATACTCTCTCCAGGGGCGTTGGACCAAGGAGGAAAGATGTCTGCCAATCAATGTCCTGGAACTTAGGCCATCTACATAGCTCTCGCCCAGGCACAGGTAATGCTTCACGGCAAACAGATTCAGATTCAGTCAGACAACGCCAGTGCAGTAGCATGCTTCAATCATCAAGGAGGCACTCGCAGTTGGATGGCAATAAGCGAGGTAAGCTGCACATTAAGGTGGGCAGAACTTCATCATCCACCTGAGTCCGCAATATTCATACCTGGAGTCCTAAACTGGGAAGCGGACTTTCTCAGCAGGCACGATATTCATGCAGGAGAATGGGCCTTGCACCCAGAAGTCTTTCAGATTCTGGTAAACAAATGGGGTCTGCCGGAAGTGGACCTAATGGCTTCACGTCAGAACAACAAGGTACTAGCATATGGGTCAAGAACAAAGGATCCCGAAGCAATCTTCATGAATGCCCTGTCAGTAAGATGGAAACTTCATCTGGCATATGTCTTCCCACCAATCTCCTTGTTGCCCAGGGTGATTAGAACATTCAAACAGGAAGGGGGCGCTGTGATATTAATAGTTCCGGTGTGGCACAGACAAAATTGGTACACGGATCTGCAGGGGCAATCTGTGGACGCTCCGTTCCTACTGCCTCAAAAACCAGGTCTACTGATTCAGGGTCCCTGTCTCTAAGAACACCTGGATCGTCTGTCTGACGACGTGGCACTTGAAACTTGAAAAGCAAAGGGCTTTTCAGAAGCAGTAATTGAAACAATGCTTAAAGCAAGGAAACCATCCTCAGCTCGCATCTTATTACCAGATATGGCATGCACATTTTCAGTGGTGTTCAACCAGAAAATATGATCCAAGGTCTTTCAAAGTTTCAAGAATTCTAGCGTTTCTCCAAGCTGGAATGGAATTAGGTCTCCGTATAACTTCCCTGAAGGTACAAGTATCAGCATTAACTATTTGGTTTCAAAGAAAAATTGCAAATCTACAAGATGTTCACACTTTTTTTCCAAGGAATGCCTCACTTTCAGCCTCCATTTGTACCACCAACAGCTCCTTGGGACCTAGAATTGGTTCTCATGGAGCTTTATGTTGCTACATTTGAACCACTGCATCACACTAATCTCAAATGGTTAACAGCTAAAGTTCTCTTTCTACTGGCAATTGCTTCAGCTAGAAGAGTATCAGATTTAGGGGCACTGTCGTGTTGCCACCCATTTCTGGTATTCCATCCAGACAGAGCAGGTTCTCTGAACCAAATCTGGATATCTTCCTAAGGTGGTCTCAAAGTTCCTTCTTAATGAAGAAAGTAGTTCCGGCCTTCCACTTGTTGGATCTCTCTGTGGGAGATGCATCATTGGATGTAGTCCCTGCACTAAGGCACTACGTGGATCATACCCGTGCCATCAGAAGAGCAGACTCTCTTTGTTCTATACGGATTTCTCGAGAGGATGGCCTGTCAATAAGCAAACATTGTCTAGATTAGTGGTTCTCAACCTCGGTCCTCAAGTACCCCCAACAGTTAATGTTTTCCAGGTCACTTAGCAGTTGAACAGGTGTATTCATTACTCACTGACACATTATAAAAGATCCACAGATGGAGCAAATTATTTCACTTGCAATCCTGTGAGGAGACCTGGAAAACATGAACTGTTGGGGGTACTTGAGGACCCAGGCTGAGAACCACTTGGCTAGATGGCTTTGAATGACTATTTCAGAAGCATACTCTCAAGCCGATCTCCCTATCCTGGATAGTGTCTCTGCCCATTCTACCCGTTTAGTAGGTCCTTCATGGGCAGCCCACCATGGTGCCTCAGATGAGCAACTCTGTAAGGCAGCCACATAGTCTTCCATAAATACTTTTATTAGACATTAGGCCTCTGATACCTTTGCCTCTCAGGATGCTGCGTTTGGGTGTAGGATTCTCCTGTTCAATCAAGAGCATCCCCTCCTTTAACTACTACTTCGGGACATCCCAATGTATATCCTGTGGATACTACTGTGGACCCTGAAGGAGAAAACAGAAATTATGGTAGACTTACCATTGATAACTCTGTTTCTCCGAAGTATCCACAGGGAACCCACCTGATTTGAGAACCTATACACTTACTAATCCCTTAATTCTGGTATGAAAGTTTGTGTGTTCTTCTCGCCTGAACAGGTCTTCCTTCTCGATCTTATCCTGCTCCTACTGGGCTTTATAACAAACTGAGGGGCAGATGTATTACGCCTGGAGAAGTGATAAGTGGAAGGTGATAACGCACCAGCCAATCAGCTCATAACTGTCATTTTTCAAACCCGTAATGATTGGCTGGTGCGTTATCACCTTCCACTTATCACTGGTTTTTCACTTCTCCAGGCTTAATACATCTGCCCCTGAGTTCCCTGAGCCAGGAGGCAGGGTTAAATGGAGGCTGGACTGATGCATGCTGGGAGCCCCAAAAGATTTAACCGTTTGGTGCCCGATCCTCTGACGCCACCCACAACCCAATGTCAATCCAACTATATGCGAAGGGTGCGAGTTGCCGTTGCTGCGGCATTTCAACACTGGCAATGGCACCACATTTTGTTCCCCCTCGTGGCTCAATTTGAGCCCAAGTTCGCTCAAAAGTGGTTGCAACCCTATGGGGCTGCGAGCAGTTGTGGTGGAGTTCGGGCTGCCGTAAAATATGGCCGTTTCCACAATGACTTGCACCTGCGAAATATTCACAGGGAAGTGGATTGAACCTTTTGACTTTTACATCTAACCTACTGATATTTATGTCCTGGAAGTAAGATGACTTTGCGCAGCTGGTGGTGTCACCGAACCCAGCGACGCCACTGCTATTAAGTCACCTGGAAAATGTGAACTGTTTGGTGTCCTGAGAACCACTCCTTTTACCATTATAAATTGTTTTACACTGCAATAAGTGCATATTGTTGAAAATAATAATGGGTGTGAAAATCTGGTCGTTTGTAAACTGCAATCCTCAACAAACGTATGTACACAGGGGGTAATTCCAAGTTGATCGCAGCAGGATTTTTGATAGCAATTGGGCAAAACCATGTGCACTGCAGGGGAGGCAGATATAACATGTGCAGAGAGAGATAGATTTGGGTGTGGTGAGTTCAATCTGCAATCTAAATTGCAGTGTAAAAATAAAGCAGCCAGTATTTACCCTGCACAGAAATAAAATAACCCACCCAAATCTAACTCTCTCTGCAAATGTTATATCTACCCCCCCTGCAGTGCACATGGTTTTGCCCAACTGCTAAAATATTTCCTGCTGCGATCAACTTGGAATTACCCCCACAGTTACTTGAGGATCTTTCGTATTCCACTGTCAGAGCACGCTCCATTCTTTCCTCTGACACCTGGTTCATCACGTCCAGACTGCTAAACTAGAAAACTACTACGCTCCGCGCGCACCACCAGTCCTCCCAGTAGCATAAAGACGTGCCCGCCACAGTATAGAGCGCCCCTACCTCCGGGCGGAAGGACGTCACCACTTGATCGGCGTGAAAGGTGAGCGGAGCCGCAATTACTTCCTTTCTTTTAGGGCGGCCATTGAGCTAGAGCGAGTGAGTAGTTGGGGCTCTGCGCACGATCTCTTTCCATCCGCTTTATTCTGCCTGTGTAACCCGCTGTGAGACCGGGATTATTACAGGGCGGGTGACTCTCTATGTAGCTGGCCGGATATGTCCGCACTCCGCTTCATGAATGAGCGGTTTAGTGTTCGGTTACATGTCAGGGGCGCAGTGTACGGGCCGGCTCCGTAGCGGTGTATGTGCCGCCTAGCTGTGGTAGTGCTGATATTTGGCCTCATGTTAATGGTACATCCAGTGCATAGTCGGTTCGGGACTGCGGTTTGCTCCCAGCACATGTTCGGTCTCTGCCATTAGTACTGCGCCCTATGTCACCAGTGAAGCAGCTAGTGGCCTCACTGCCCGCTGACATATCATTAAATCTACTTTTATGCGCAGCAGTCTGGTAAGCGAGATCAGCCAGTTAGTAGTGTGCTCCGGTGATTTAAACAGTATAATGTACATTTAAATGTCCTAAGTGTTTTTGCAGTTGTGTTTGTCTAACGATATAGAGCTATGTTCATGAAGCAGTGAAAGTGGTTGTCATGGGCAACTTCTCCACAATCGGCTGCTTTGTATAACTTTATAGAATGCACTTAATACATATTACATCAAACCCTGGTTGGTTGCCAGGGGCAACTTCTCCACTCTTACTGCTTCATGAATAAACCCCCTAGGGTGGAGCAATAGAATCTGTCTTCCTAGCTTGCCACTTAAAGGGTGGGTCTATTTAAGTATTTTGAATAAACTGGGAAATGCACAGGCAGTGCTACGCTATTGCTAAGTTTAGGATGATCGCAAGCTAAACTTTTGTTATCTTTCTGCAGAAATGGGCAAGTTTATGAAACCAGGGAAAGTCGTCCTTGTGCTTGCAGGGCGTTACTCAGGCCGCAAAGCTGTTATTGTAAAGGTATGTATTTGTGGGGACCTTTGTGAAATTATGTGCAAGGTTTTTTTACTTTTCTGTTACCTGACATTCTAATGACTGTCGTATGATGGGTCATTTGGTAACCCACACAACACGTCTTGCTTATACTTTAATCAGTAGGATGAGTAAGTATGGGGTTCTTGGTCTATGAATTTGGACCAAAAGCAACAAAACTATTTTAGTCTGGTAGTTTTTATAGTCCGTAATACTCTTGTGCAAGTGTCCTAACCATACTTTTTTTTTTTTTTTTCATATCAGAACGTTGATGATGGCACCTCAGATCGCCAGTACAGCCACGCCCTGGTTGCTGGTATTGACCGCTATCCTCGCAAGGTGACTGCCACCATGGGCAAGAAAAGGATTGCCAAGCGGTCCAAGATCAAGTCTTTTGTGAAGGTGTACAACTACAACCACCTTATGCCAACCAGGTGAGTTTAATGTCCACTACTGTAAGCCTTTTATTACCCGTTTAAATGTTGATTAAAGGGACTGCATACCTTTTCATCACCTGCTACAGTTCGATACTGGCTTGCGCCTGCAACCTGTGCTGACGCTATTGAGTGCCCTGGGGTTAAGAGCTGTTTATGACAGAATGGAATCAGTCCAGTGTGCAGAGGGAAAATGGGTTTGCTCTGTAATAAGCTGCGATCATACAAGCAACACAGTCATGTTTTTAGTGGTAAAATAATGGTGCTTGGTACAAGATCCTGCATAGATTGTAAGAGCAGATGATTGAGGCAAACTAGTCTATTGCAAACTAGTGAATTGTTCTCATTTGTTTTGCATATGAAAAAATTATAGGTAACTTCCTTTGGTTTTACTGCTGAGTAGGAACTCTTATTTCTACCCTATCGATATCGACAACTGCAGATGTCATTGCGCTGTGGCGGTTGCCGGCTTTAGGCTGCGTAGGACCTCTCGGTAATAGTATCTCGCACACTACCAATGGAGAGACAGTACTTCAGCACTTGGCTGATGCACTATGGTGCTGATAAGGATAACCGGGGAGGTTGCGATTTATTTTGCTAGTGCTACCTGCTGTTTTTCAGTAAAGAGGCGAAGCAGGAAGGGCTATATCGGCACAATGGGTATTTAGGAATGGTGTGTGTTGGGTTGTGTTTTTTTTTATTTTGGTGCAGCTAAAATAATGATGCATTGCACAGGTCATTTGCATCAGACCTGTCTTTCGCTTTTGTACACAAGCCGCATACTTTGCTTCAATTTTGCTGCTTTCTCAGTTTAGTGTTCTAAATTCTTAGTATTTTTGTAGCAAAGGAATTGGTATAATGTCACTTATAACAGAATGGTGCAGGTTGCTTGTAATAGACCTGTCTTTTGCCATTTTACCCCATATTCTGCTGTGGCTTTTTCTTCTACATTCTGTGTTGTTTTTTTTTTTTTGTTTTTTTTTGTTTGTTTTTGTCTTGGTGTACTAGGTAATTAGGATTAGTGTTTTGGCGTGGCAAAGTTTGACGCAGTAAATGGGGCTATTGGTGCAAATGAAGGATAGTTATCTATCTAACACATCTGTACAATGGCTGGCTGTGGCTTCTCTGCTGTTAAATATTACATTTGCTAAAAAATTTGTACCCATAATCTTTAGGATGGGGCTCTTAATGCCAGTGCAAGTCTGTAAAAAGTTGTTCTGATGTATTGGTAAAATCTGTCAATTCAAATATGTGACTGGAATGCTGCTAATACAGATTTGATTTGACCTGTTCTAAAAAAAACACATTTCTTTTCCAGATACTCCGTCGATATCCCCCTTGACAAAGCTGTGGTGAACAAGGATGTTTTCAGGGACCCAGCTCTGAAGCGTAAAGCCAGAAGGGAGGCCAAAGTAAAATTTGAGGAGAGGTTGGTATTATGTTTAACATGGAGCTCTGTGCAGGTACAGAAAATATGTATACTATGCAAAAGGCTGCTTTGTAAATATAAGCTCTGTCCTGTGATTGCTCAATATTCCCTGTACAGGTAACTGGAGAGGTGTACATTGTATAGCACCTTTCAGTGGAAAGGCCTGATTTTACATTTAAGGTACACTAGTGTGCCTAATAGCACAAGTTGGGTGGTGAGTGGCTGTGGTGTCTTTGGTGTGGATTGTGTACATGTTCCATGTGGAGACTGTTGATCTAAATCTGATTGGTACACACAAGATTCAGAGCTTTTCCATTTGTGGTACTCTGCAAATGTACTTTGCACCTCTGTTATAAAATCTTAAAAATTCCCATACTGTCTACAGTAGTCCCGGCAGCCTGTGGCTTTCCATGTGTTTAGCATGCTTTGCCAAATAGCCTGCCAGCTTCATAACATCTGGAACCACAGATTGGCCTGGTATACAGTGTTACATAACTGGATATTGTACAATTAATACCCTTGTTGGACATATCAAGAAACCCTGGGTCCGGCTTATATCTGAAAGGGTCTGACCCAGGTTGATACTCTGGTCCATGCACCGGTTATTCCTGGGACTTGTAACCCAGGTCATTGCCCTGGCTCATGTCTGAATGGATTGACCAGGGTTGCAGCTTGAATGAGTTTGACTGGCTGTTCAGGGCTGCCGGAGGGGACAGGACTTTCTCCCTACAACAGCTGTCAGAGTGTGAGGGCCACAGAGAGTAAGTGCTGTCCTGGGCCTATGTAAGTAGCACTCCTCACCCAGCGACTTTCCGCCTCACCTGCATGCTGCCACAGCAGTTACTTTGCATCCCACATCACTCTTTCAGGCACCACAGGGCTTTCGGATTTCACTTATAGCTGCAAGTTCAAGTGGTATTGGGTGCTGAGCTGTGCACTGAGGTCTGGATGGGCGTGATTGCTATGTTGTGTATGTATGTATTTATTTAAGCAGGGTGCCACAGCCTGCACCATTTTTAAAGGGTAAAATGTGCCTTGCCCTTCTACAGTTACCCTGCTAAAACAGCCTACATTGCTGCCCCCATGTGAATTGGTGGCATGCATGTGCATACGGCATCTATTCACAATAAATGAAGAGCTTGGGGGAAGCCATAAGCAGTGAAAGTGACATGGGAGCAGCCTGGCAGCCATGACTTTTAGTATGCCAGGGCAGACCCAGCTTATGTCTCACAACTTTAATCTGCTGGCTATAACAGAAACATGGCTCACACAATCAGACACTGCCTCCCCTGCAGCACTGTCACATGGTGGTTTCCACTTCTCTCACACATCTAGGCCTAATAATAGTAAAGGTGGTGGGGTCGGAATCTTACTGTCACAGTTTTTCACATACACTGTTCTACCTCAGGTTCCATCACTCGCATTCACCTCATTTGAAGTTCACTCTATCAGGATTTTCACCCCCTTCTCTCTGCGTGTTGCAGCTATCTATCGCCCTCCTGGGCAACCTAAACAACAATTTCTAGAAGATTTCTCTGCCTGGCTCCCACACTTCTTATCCTCTGACATCTCCACCATCATTATGGGCGATTTCAATATAGCTCTTGACAGTCCACAATCTGTTCATGCATCCAAACTCCTCTCTCTAACCTCCTCTCTTGGCCTAACCCAATGGTCCGACTCCTCTACTCACCATGAGGGCCACTGCCTTGATCTTGTGTTCACCAGGCTCTGCTCAGTTTCCGAATTCACTAACACTCCTTTCCCTCTCTCTGATCACAACCTGATCACCTTCACAATCTCTTCTATTACTTTAAATTCTAGGACACTAAAACCAAGCAAGCCTCCTCTAACCCGCAGAAATACTAACAATATACATTTTCAACAACTTTCCACTTCTCTGCAACAACTGCTCTCACCAATCTCGACATTTACTACACCTGACACTGCTGTATCACACCTGCACCAGACCCTAGAGAGTGCCCTTGATGAAGTGGCTCCAGCTACCCATCACACTCCACGTAGGCTTAGATGCCAACCATGGCACTCTAAATCAACAAGACACCTACAAAAACTGTCACGTAAAGTAGAACGTCAGTGGCAGAAATCTCAGAATCCAAGTGACTTTCTCACATATAAGACTACCTACCACTCCTATCGTCAGGCCCTGGACACTGCCAAACAAACATATTTCCAATCTCTCATCTCTTATCATGCCAACAACCCCAAGCGACTTTTTAATACATTTAAATCACTTCTTTACCCTCCCTCACCTCCCCCACTGGCTACTATCCGTGCACAAGAACTTGCTTCCTACTTCAAGGATAAGATTGATAAAATCCGAGATGAAATGGTATGCTCTAACTCAGCCAGTGACCTGCTCAATTCCCTACCTGAACCCTCTGGCACTTTGTCTTCATTTGATCCCACAAGTGAAGATGAAGTATCAACACTCTTTTCATCCTCCTACTCCACTACCTCTCCTCTTGATCCTATACCCTCACAGGTCAGTAAAACTTTGTCTCCTGTGCTTATCCCAACCTTAACTAAAATCTGTAATCTCTCTCTCTACTGGTATCTTTCCCTCTCTGTTTAAACATGCAGTCATTACTCCCATTCTAAAAAACAACTGACCCAAACACACTAACTACCGTCCCATTTCTCAGCTACCCAGTCCCTCCAAGCTACTTGAGAGGCTTGCCTACACTCGCCTTACACACTTTCTTAACTCGCACAACTTATTGGATCCACTTCAGTCAGGCTTTCGTGCCCAACACTCCACAGAGACGGCACTGACCAAAGTAGTGAATGATCTAGTCACTGCTATTACACACTACTTATTCTTCTAGATTTCTCTGCTGCTTTTGACACTGTTGACCACTCTCTTCTCATACAAACACTACAATCCCTAGGTCTTCAGGACACAGCCCTTTCTTGGTTCTCATCCTACCTATCTAATCGCTCTTTCAGTGTTCACTTCTCTGATTCTACCTCCTCTTCTCTACCTCTATCAGTTGGAGTACCGCAAGGCTCAGTCTTAGGTCCTCTGCTTTTCTCAATCTATACCTCCTCTCTTGGTAAACTAATCAGCTCCTTTGGATTTCAGTATCATTTGTATGCTGATGATACTCAAATCTACCTATCCTCCCCAGATTTGTCACCACCAGTATTGGCTCGTGTCACTGGATGCCTGTCTGCCATTTCATCTTGGATGTCATCTCGCCACCTCAAACTCAACATTTCCAAAACCGAATTAATTATTTTCCCACCAGCTAAGAGTAGTTACCAACCTGATATCTCTATAACTGTTGACAATGCAACTATCCACCCCACAAGCTCGTTGCCTAGGTGTCACCCTTGACTCCGAACTGTCCTTTGTTCCACACATTCAATCTGTCTCTAAATCATGTTACATGCACCTTAAAAACATATCCAAAATACGCCCTGATCTTACACAAGACACTGCAAAAACTTTAATCCATGCACTCATCTCCCGCATTGATTATAGTAATAGTCTCCTTACTGGTCTTCCCAAACATAGGCTCTCGCCACTTCAATCCATTTTAAATGCAGCTGCGAAGCTAATCTTCCTCGCCAGAAGTTCTTCATCTGCTGATCCGCTCTGTCAGTCCCTCCATTGGTTACCGGTATTCTACCGTGTCAAATATAAAATACTTTTACTTACATACAAGGCTATTAACCAAACTGCACCATCATACATCTCCTCACTCATCTCAAAATATCTCCCTACCAAACCTCTCCGCTCTGCACAAGATCTGCGTCTCTCATCCACATGCATTACCTGTTCCCACTCAAAATTACAGGACTTTACCCGGGCTTCACCCACTCTGTGGAATGCACTCCCACGCACAATAACTCTCCTAGTCTCCAAACCTTTAAACGTTCTCTGAAAACTCATCTCTTCAGACAAGCCTACCAAATTTCAGACCCACACACATAACCTTCACAGCTTCCCTATCAAGTTACATCCCCTCTGTACAGTCCACATAAACTCACATTGTCTTCCAACATTGCTTGGTGATCATATCATATACAACCCATTAAGAACCTAGCAACCTGGGGAACCTTTGTGACGGGTAGCATCTATCCTTGTGTATCAATGCCTATTTCTCTAACGTCCTAGTGGATGCTGGGGACTCCGTCAGGACCATGGGGATTAGCGGCTCCGCAGGAGACAGGGCACAAAAGCAAGCTTTTAGGATCACATGGTGTGTACTGGCTCCTCCCCCTATGACCCTCCTCCAAGCCCCAGTTAGGTTTTTGTGCCCGTCCGAGCAGGGTGCAATCTAGGTGGCTCTCTTAAAGAGTTGCTTAGAAAAAGTTTTTAGGTTCTTTATTTTCAGTGAGTCCTGCTGGCAACAGGCTCACTGCATCGAGGGACTTAGGGGAGAGAAGTGAACTCACCTGCGTGCAGGATGGATTGGCTTCTTAGGCTACTGGACACCATTAGCTCCAGAGGGAGTCGGAACACAGGTCTCGCCCTGGGGTTCGTCCCGGAGCCGCGCCGCCGACCCCCCTTGCAGATGCTGAAGATTGAAGAGGTCCGGAACCAGGCGGCAGAAGACTTTCAGTCTTCATCAGGTAGCGCACAGCACTGCAGCTGTGCGCCATTGTTGTCAGCACACTTCACACAGCGGTCACGGAGGGTGCAGGGCGCGGGGGGGGGCGCCCTGGGCAGCAATGTATAATACCTGTATGGCGAAAAATACATCACATATAGCCCTTGAGGCTATATGGATGTATTTAACCCCTGCCAGATATCACAAACTCCGGAGAAGAAGCCCGCCGAAAAGGGGGCGGGGCCTATTCTCCTCAGCACACAGCGCCATTTTCCCTCACAGAAATGCTGGTGGGAAGGCTCCCATGCTCTCCCCTGCACTGCACTACAGAAACAGGGTTAAAACAGAGAGGGGGGGCACTGATTTGGCGATATGAATATATATTAAATGCTATAAGGGAGGAACACTTATATAAAGGTTGTCCCTGTATAATTATAGCATTTTGGTGTGTGCTGGCAAACTCTCCCTCTGTCTCCCCAAAGGGCTAGTGGGTCCTGTCCTCTATCAGAGCATTCCCTATGTGTGTGCTGTATGTCGGTACGTGTGTGTCGACATGTATGAGGAAAATGTTGGTGAGGAGGCGGAGCAAATTGCCTGTAATGGTGATGTCACTCTCTAGGGAGTCGACACCGGAATGGATGGCTTATTTATGGAATTACGTGATAATGTCAACACGCTGCAAGCCGGTTGACGACATGAGACGGCCGGCGATCAAATTAGTACCTGTCCAGGCGTCTCAAACACCGTCAGGGGCTGTAAAACGCCCATTTACCTCAGTCGGTCGACACAGACCCAGACACGGACACTGATTTCAGTGTCGACGGTGAAGAAACAAACGTATTTTCCTTTAGGGCCACACGTTAAGGGCAATGAAGGAGGTGTTACATATTTCTGATACTACAAGTACCCCAAAAAAGGGTATTATGTGGGATGTGAAAAAACTACCTGTAGTTTTTCCTGAATCAGATAAATTAAATGAAGTGTGTGATGCGTGGGTTTCCCCCGATAGAAAATTATTGGCGGTATACCCTTTCCCGCCATAAGTTAGGGCGCGTTGGGAAACACCCCTTAGGGTGGATAAGGCGCTCACATGCTTATCAGAACAAGTGGCGGTACCTTCTACAGATAGGGCCGTACTTAAGGAGCCAGCTGATAGGAGGCTGGAAAATATCCTAAAAAGTATACACACACATGCTGGTGTTATACTGCGACCAGCGATCGCCTCAGCCTGGATGTGCAGAGCTGAGGTGGCTTGGTCGGATTCCCTGACTAAAAATATTGATACCCTTGACAGGGACAGTATTTTATTGACTATAGAGCATTTAAAGGATGCATTTCTATATATGCGAGATGCGCAGAGGGATATTTGCACTCTGGCATCAAGAGTAAATGCGATGTCCATATCTGCAAGAAGATGTTTATGGACACGACAGTGGTCAGGTGATGCAGATTCCAAACGGCACAAAGATGTATTGCCGTATAAAGGGGAGGAGTTATTTGGGGTCGGTCCATGGGACCTGGTGGCCACGGCAACTGCTGGAAAATCCACCGTTTTTTACCATAAGTCACATCTCTGCAGAAAAAGACACCGTCTTTTCAGCCTCAGTCCTTTCGTCCCTATAAGAGTCATATCTGCCCAGGGATAGAGGAAAGGGAAGAAGACTGCAGCAGGCAGCCCATTCCCAGGAACAGAAGCCCTCCAACGCTTCTACCAAGTTCTCAGCATGACGCTGGGACCGTACAGGACCCCTGGATCCTACAAGTAGTATCCAAGGGGTACAGATTGGAATGTCGAGACGTTTCCCCCTCGCAGGTTCCTGTAGTCTGCTGTACCAATGTCTCCCTCCGACAGGGAGGCAGTATTGAAAACAATTCACAAGCTGTATTCCCAGCAGGTGATAATAAAATTACCCCTCCTACAACAAGGAAAGGGGTATTATTCCACACTATATGGTGGTACTGAAGCCAGAAGGCTAGGTGAGACCTATTCTAAATCTGAAATATTTGAACACTTACAAAGGTTCAAATCCAGATGGAGTCACTCAGAGCAGTGATAGCGAACCGGGAGTCCGGGGACATCAGGGATGCTTACCTCCATGTCCCAAAAATTTGTCTCTCACCGAGGGTACCTCAGGTTCGTGGTACAGAACTGTCACTATCAGTTTCAGACGATGCCGTTGGATTGTCCAAGGCACCCCGGGTCCTTACCAAGGTAATGACCGAAATGAGGATTCGTCTTCAAAGAAAATGGACGACCTCCTGATAAGAACAAGGTCCAGAGAACAGTTGGAGGTCGGAGTAGCACTATCTCAAGTAGTTCTACGACAACACGGGTGGATTCTAAATATTCCAAAACCGCAGTTGTTCCGACGACACGTCTGCTGGTCCTAGGGATGATTCTGGACACAGTCCAGAAAAAGGTGTTTCTCCCAGAGGAGAAAGCCAGGGAGTTATCCGAGCTAATCGGGATCCTCCTAAAACCAGGATAAGTGTCAGTGCATCATTGCACAAGAGTCCTGGTAAAAATGGTGGCTTATTACGAAGCAATTCCATTCGGCAGATTTCACGCAAGAACTCTTCAGTGGGATCTGCTGGACAAATGGTCCGGATCGCATCTTCAGATGCATCAGCGGATAACCCTATATCCAAGGAACAAGGGTGTCTCTCCTGTGGTGATTACAGAGTGCTCATCTTCTAGAGGGCCGCAGATTCGGCATTCAGGATTGGATGCTGGTGACCACGGAGGCCAGCCTGAGAGGCTGGGGAGCAGTCACACAAGGAAAAAAAATTTCCAGGGAGTGTGATCAAGTCTGGAGAATTCTCTCCACATAAATATACTGGAGCTAAGAGCAAATTTATAATGCTATAAACTTAGCAAGACCTCTGCTTCAAGGTCAGCCGGTATTGATCCAGCGGGATAACATCACGGCAGTCGCCCACGTAAACAGAAAGGGCGGCACAAGAAGCAGGAGGGCAGTGGCAAAACTGCAAGGATTTTTCGCTAGGCGGAAAATCATGTGATAGCACTGTCAGCAGTGTTCATTCCGGGAGTGGACGACTGGGAAGCAGACTTCCTCAGCAGGCACGACCTCCACCCGGGAGAGTGGGAACTTCATAGGGAAGTTTTCCGCATGATTGTGAACCGTTGGGAAAGACCAAAGGTGGACATGATGGCGTCCCGCCCGAACAAAAAACGGGACAGGTATTGCGCCAGGTCACGAGACCTTCAGGCGATAGCTGTGGATGTCCTGGTAACACCGTGGGTGTAACAGTCGGTGTATGGGTTCCCTCCTCTGCTTCTCATAACAAAGGTATTGAGAATTATAAGACGTAGAGGAGTAAGAACTATACTCGTGGCTCCGGATTGGCCAAGAGGGACTTGGTACCCGGAACTTCAAGAGATGCTCACAGAGGACTAATGGCCTCGGGAGCTAAGAAGGGACTTGCTTCAGCAAGTACCATGTCTGTTCCAAGACTTACCGCGGCTGCGTTTGACGGCATGGCGGTTGAACGCCGGATCCTAAGGGAAAAGGCATTCCGGAAGAGGTCATACCTACTCTGGTCAAAGCCAGGAAGGAGGTGACCGCACAACGTTATCACCACATGTGGTGAAAATATGTTGCGTGGGTGAGGCCAGGAAGGCCCCACGAAGAAATTTCAACTAGGTCGATTTCTGCACTTCCTGAAAACAGGAGTGTCTATGAGCCTCAAATTGGGGTCCATTAAGGTTCAAGTTTCGGCCCTGTAGATTTTCTTCCAGAAAGAATTGGCTTCAGTTCCTGAAGTCCAGACATTTGTCAAGGGAGTATTGCATATACAGCCCCTTTTGTGCCTCCAGTGGCACCGTGGGATCTCAACGTAGTGTTGGGATTCCTCAAATCATATTGGTTTGAACCGCTCAAATCTGTGGATTTGAAATATCTCACATGGAAAGTGACCATGCTGTTGGCCCTGGCCTCGGCCAGGCGATTGTCAGAATTGGCGGCTTTGTCTTACAAAAGCCCATATTTGATTTTCCATTCGGACAGGGCAGAACTGCGGACTCGTCCCCAGTTTCTTCCTAAGGTGGTGTCAGCGTTTCACCTGAAACAACCTATTGTGGTGCCTGCGGCTACTAGGGACTTGGAGGACTCCAAGTTGCTAGACGTTGTCAGGGCCCTGAAAATATATATATATATATTTATTTCCAGGACGGCTGGAGTCAGAAAGTCTGACTTGCTGTTTATATTGTATGCACCCAAAAAAAGCTGGGTGCTTCTAAGCAGACTATTGCTCGTTGGATTTGTAGTACAATTCAACTTGCACATTCTGTGGCAGGCCTGCCACAGCCAAAATCTGTAAATGCCCATTCCACAAGGAAGGTGGGCTCATCTTGGGCGGCTGCCCGAGGGGTCTCGGCTTTACAACTTTGCCGAGCAGCTACGTGGTCAGGGGGAAACACGTTTGTAAAATTCTACAAATTTGATACCCTGGCTGAGGAGGACCTGGAGTTCTCTCATTCGGTGCTGCAGAGTCATCCGCACTCTCCCGCCCGTTTGGGAGCTTTGGTATAATCCCCATGGTCCTGACGGAGTCCCCGGCATCCACTAGGACGTTAGAGAAAATAAGAATTTACTTACCGATAATTCTATTTCTCATAGTCCGTAGTGGATGCTGGGCGCCCATCCCAAGTGCGGATTGTCTGCAATACTTGTACATAGTTATTGTTACAAAAATCGGGTTATTGTTGTGAGCCATCTTTTTTAGAGGCCACTTCATTGTTATCATACTGTTAACTGGGTTCAGATCACAAGTTGTACGGTGTGATTGGTGTGGCTGGTATGAGTCTTACCCGGGATTCAAGATCCTTCCTTATTGTGTACGCTCGTCCGGGCACAGTACCTAACTGAGGCTTGGAGGAGGGTCATAGGGGGAGGAGCCAGTACACACCATGTGATCCTAAAAGCTTGCTTTTGTGCCCTGTCTCCTGCGGAGCCGCTAATCCCCATGGTCCTGACGGAGTCCCCAGCATCCACTACGGACTATGAGAAATAGAATTATCGGTAAGTAAATTCTTATTTTCCCTATAGATTGTAAGCTTGCGAGCAGGGCCTTCCTACCTCTGTCTCTTTGCCCAGTTTTGTTCTATAATTGTTCTAATTGTAAAGCGCAACGGAATATGCTGCGCTGTATAAGAAACTGCTAATAAATAAATAAAGGGGTTAGTTCAGGAATTTATTGGGTCTGAGAGGTAGTGTGAAATGGGGTCCAGTGATATCTGTATAAATTATGAAATTTTATTACATCATGTACAACACTGGCTTTAATTAGTGCTAAGCCTGGTGCTTTACACTGCACCCTGCCCTTCTATGCACAAATATATTCTTTTTGGTTTTGTTAAAGCTATACTATGAAATGTGTCCCACTCTATGCTGAGCACCCATACATAGCTTCACCTCCTGTGCTCACCATTCATCTACAAAGTTGCATATGAGAAATGTGTACCACTTCCTGTATCTCGGCAACCATTCTCCAATGCATGAAAAGCATTCAGTGACTAAAACAGTCCCTCCCCATGTATTCACACTGGTTACTCAATACATGTAATATTCACAGCACATCTATTATGCTTCATCATTACCATCCTCTTATATAAAAGGAAATAAATTGTCAGGGATAAGATGCTTATTTGGTAGCAATGAGGTGTGTAGTTCTCCTGTATCGGTCTAACGCCACTCTGCTAGTAATGGTGACTTCAGAGGAGTTGAATAGACAATACTGGTGTCTAAATGAAGGAAACCCTAGTAGTAGCTTAAAGCAGAATGGATACCTTTAATGAAAACAATGGGTGTTAGTAAAACTGTACCATGATATGGTGAACGCCACCTGCTGACGTATAGCAAACTGGTCAGTGCCCATATATTTGTACACAGACTATATTCAAAAACCTTTTGCAGTGCATCCCTCACTATGAGCAAATTCATTTAGTGTACGATTTGTGCTTCTTGCTGCTTCATTCATGTGTAATCCCTATCACATGTGGATGATTAGCGCACACATTCCACAGTGCTTTTGCAGAGAATATGGCCATTCGCATCAGTCCCTGACCCAGTGGGGCTTACAATCTATATTCTGTACCACATATACAGGGACAGACATTCACGCTAGGGTTATTTATTTAGAGCCAATAAACCTGCCAGTATATTTTTGAATTGTGGGAGTAAACCGGAGTACCCGGAGGAAACCCACGCAAGTACGGGGAGAATAAACAAACGCCACACAGCTAGGGCCATAGTGGGAATTAATCATGACCGAAGTGCTGTGCGGCAGTGATGCTAACCATTACACCGTCCGTGCTGCCACAATCCTGTTTCTCTGTGTACAAGTCTTCTGAGAAATTCTTAATTGACCGGTTTAATTGTTTGGCAGAGTCCTGCTGTATGTATTTCCATGTTTGGATGATCTGCATTGGCTGCTAATAGGGAAAATCCTCAATACATGGCAAATTCAAAAGAAAATACATGCTGCTTTTCAATCTATGCTTACTGGTCATGATCTTAATGAAAGCAAGGGTTAAAAAGAAAATGACTAAAAGCTTTCCGGTTACTATTTTTTAGGTAATACCAGTGTTGCATAGGTTGTGTGTGTTTAAACCTGAATAACAGTCCTTTTTTTTTTTTTTTTTTTTTTTTTTTTTTTTATAGGTACAAGACAGGCAAAAACAAGTGGTTCTTCCAGAAGCTGCGGTTCTAAATCATTCTTCATTTGTGCAAGAATAAAGTTTATCAAAAGAATGCTTAGAAGTGTCATTTGTATATAAATATATATCTGAATAAACACAAGTTTCAGATGGGACTGTTTTACATGAGTAGAATGGAGATATGCATTTATAAGGTATTTTAGTATAAAGTACATTTTTGTGGCTTCGTATATTTGCTCTTTATATCTTAGCAACATTTTCTTAATGCAAAAAGTTTTGGAATTACCTTTTAATATAATAATGTTAAATCAAAACCACTAGATATAAAAATCCTTTGCCCCGTTTATACCTATTAGGGAGAGTAAATTAAAAACTTTGCACAGTTCAATTAAATTGTTGACCAGTAATTTTCATATCATTGAACAGATTGATAGGACCGAGGTCTGGGCCACTCCAAAGCAGTTTTGGTGTGCTTTTAAGCCGATCCAAAGTTGTGAGGTTTCTTCCTAGTTCTCTTGTAGACTGCCATATCAGGAGTTGTCTAGCTCAGTCCATGAAGCCTACTTCTCCTGTAACCTTGCTTCATGGTAGGGGTTAGTGTTCTTGGGATAATGTAATGGTAGACTTGCCCCGAATACACTACCTAGCATTGACAGCAGAAAGTGATATCTGGATTTCATAAGAGCATAACTGCTTTCTACATTTGAGGGTTTCCCACATACTTTGTAAAACCAGAAACTCCCAAAATGCGCCAAGCCACTCATAAGGGTCAATTCTATTGCATGACTTCTACCAAAAACTGGGAAAAGCACATGACCTGGACCAAAAAAATTGGCAACTAAGGTAGGACAATACAGAAGGCATTTAATGACCAGGTTATTAATGTGTCAAATTGTGATTTTTGCACTAGTTGATGGTTAATTATAGAGAGCAAGTGTCTGTCATCTAATGAAAGTGTTCCTAAATTTTTGGATACAGAATTTTTTCTCTAATGTCCTAGTGGATGCTGGGGACTCCGTAAGGACCATGGGGAATAGACGGGCTCCGCATGAGACTGGGCACTCTATAAGAAAGATTTGGTACTATCTGGTGTGCACTGGCTCCTCCCTCTATGCCCCTCCTCCAGACCTCAGTTAGATTTCTGTGCCCGGCCCGAGCTGGTTGCACACTAAGAGCTCTTCTGAGCTGCTAGAAAGAAAGTTTAAAATTAGGTTTTTTATTTTACAGTGAGACCTGCTGGCAACAGGCTCACTGCATCGTGGGACTAAGGGGAGAAGAAGCGAACCTACCTGCTTGCAGCTAGCTTGGGCTTCTTAGGCTACTGGACACCATTAGCTCCAGAGGGATCGACCGCAGGACTCGTCCTTGGTGTTCGTTCCCGGAGCCGCGCCGCCGTCCCCCTTACAGAGCCAGAAGCATGAAGATGGTCCGGAAAATCGGCGGCAGAAGACATCAGTCTTCACCAAGGTAGCGCACAGCACTGCAGCTGTGCGCCATTGCTCCTCATACACACTTCGGTCACTGGGGGGGGGGGGGGCGCGCGTGCGCGCGCCCCCTGAGCAGCAATAATATCACCTTGGCTGGCAAAAATAACGACAATATATAGTCCCAGAGGCTATATATGTGGTAATTACCCCTGCCAGAATTACAGAAAAAAGCGGGAGAAAGGCTGCCGAAAAAGGGGCTGAGCCTTCTCCCTCAGCACACTGGCGCCATTATTCCCTCACAGTGCCGCTGGAAGGAAGCTCCCTGACTCTCCCCTGCAGTCTACACTACGGTAAGGGTAAAAAAAGAGAGGGGGGCACTAAATTTGGGCGCAGTTTAATATAATAAGCAGCTATAAAGGGTCATAATTCAGTTAGTCCCTGTATTATTATAGCGCTCTGGTGTGTGCTGGCATACTTTCTCTCTGTCTCCCCAAAGGGCTTTTGTGGGGTCCTGTCTCCTTGTAAGAGCATTCCCTGTGTGTGTGGTGTGTCGGTACGGCTGTGTCGACATGTTTGATGAGGAGACTTATGTGGAGGCGGAGCAGATGCCTATTAATGTGATGTCACCCCCTGCGGGGCAGACACCTGCGTGGATGGATTTATGGAAGGAATTACGTGCAAGTGTCGACTCCTTACATAAAAAAATTTGACGACCTGCCGGCTTCTCAGCTCGTGCCTGCCCAGACGATTCAAAGGCTGTCAGGGGCCCTGAAACGACCACTACCTCAGATGGCAGACACAGATATCGACACGGATACTGATGCAAGTGTCGACGACGATGAGTCAAATTTAATGTCCACTAGGGCCATTTGTGGCATGATTGAGGCAATGAAAGAGGTATTACACCTTACTGATATAAACCCGGGTACCTCAAAGAAGGGTATTATGTTTGGGGAGAAAAAACTACCTATAGTTTTTTCCCCCATCTGAGGAATTGAATGAGGTGTGTGAAGAAGCGTGGGCTTTCCCCGATAAAAAATTGGTGATTTCAAAAAAATTATTAAAGGCGTTCCCTTTCTCGTCAGAGGATAGGTCACGTTGGGAAACTCCCCCTAGGGTGGATAAAGTGCTCACACGTTTGTCTAAAAAGGTGGCACTACCGTCTCCGGCCGCCCTAAAGGAACCTGCTGATAGAAAGCAGGAAGCTATCCTAAAATCTATTTACACACACTGGTGTTATACTGAGACCAGCTATTGCCTCAGCCTGGATGTGCAGTGCTGCTGCTGCTTGGTCAGATTCCCTGTCGGAAAATATTGACACCCTAGACAGAGACACTATATTGCTAACCATAGAGCATATAAAAGACTCGGTCTTATACATGAGAGATGCACAGAGGGAGATCTGCCGGCTGGCATCTAGAATAAGTGCTTTGTCCATCTCTGCTAGGAGAGGCTTATGGACTCGGCAGTGGACAGGAGATGCAGATTCTAAAAGGCACATGGAAGTTTTGCCTTATAAGGGTGAGGAGTTATTCGGGGACGGTCTCTCAGACCTTGTTTCCACAGCAACGGCTGGGAAGTCTGCATTTTTGCCCCATGTCCCCTCACAGCCTAAGAAAGCACCGTATTACCAAGTACAGTCCTTTCGACCCCAGAAAAACAGGCGCGGAAAAGGCGGGTCCTTTCTGTCTAGAGGCAGAGGAAGGGGGAAAAAGCTGCAACACACAGCCGGTTCCCAGGACCAAAAGTC
Organism: Pseudophryne corroboree; assembly: GCF_028390025.1. Taxonomy (NCBI): domain Eukaryota; kingdom Metazoa; phylum Chordata; class Amphibia; order Anura; family Myobatrachidae; genus Pseudophryne; species Pseudophryne corroboree. The sequence continues at coordinate 394,031,387 of NC_086446.1, read as the reverse complement.
CTCCCCCGCTTCTTCCAAATCAGCCGCATGACGGTGGGGCTCCACAGGCGGAGCCAGGTACGGTGGGGGGGGCGCCTCAAAAATTTCAGCGATCAGTGGGCTCGCTCACGGGTGGATCCCTGGATCCTTCAAGTAGTATCTCAGGGGTACAAGCTGGAATTCGAGGCGCCGCCCCCCCCGCCGTTTCCTCAAATCAGCCTTACCGACGACTCCATCGGGCAGGGAGGCTGTGCTAGAGGCCATTCACAAGCTGTATTCCCAGCAGGTGATAGTCAAGGTACCCCTACTTCAACAAGGCCGGGGCTACTATTCCACACGTTTGTGGTACCGAAACCAGACGGTTCGGTGAGACCCATTTTAAATTTGAAATCCTTGAACACTTACATAACAAAAGTCAAGTTCAAGATGGAATCGCTCAGGGCGGTTATTGCAAGCCTGGACGAGGGGGATTACATGGTATCCCTGGACATCAAGGATGCTTACCTGCATGTCCCTATTTACCTTCCTCACCAGGAGTACCTCGGATTTGTGGTACAGGATTGCCATTACCAATTCCAGACACTACCGTTTGGACTGTCCACGGCACCGAGGGTGTTTACCAAGGTAATGGCAGAAATGATGATACTCCTTCGAAAAAAGGGAGTTTTAATTATCCCATACTTGGACGATCTCCTTATAAAGGCGAGGTCCAGGGAGCAGTTACTGGTCGGAGTAGCACTATCTCAGGAGGTGCTACAACAGCATGGCTGGATTCTGAACATTCCAAAGTCACAGCTGGTTCCTTCCACTCGCTTACTGTTCCTGGGGATGATTTTGGACACAGAACTGAAAAAAGTGTTTCTCCCGCAGGAGAAAGCCAAGGAGCTGTCATCTCTAGTCAGAGACCTCCTAAAACCAAAACGGGTATCGGTGCATCGTTGCACACGAGTCCTGGGAAAAATGGTGGCTTCATACGAAGCAATTCCATTCGGCAGGTTCCATGCGAGGACCTTCCAGTGGGACCTCTTGGACAAGTGGTCGGGATCGCATCTTCAGATGCATCAAATGTTAAACCCTGTTTCCAAAGACCAGGGTGTCTCTACTGTGGTGGCTGCAGAGTACTCATCTTCTAGAGGGCCGCAGATTCGGCATACAGAACTGGGTCCTGGTGACCACAGATGCCAGCCTTCGAGGCTGGGGAGCAGTCACACAGGGAAGAAACTTCCAAGGACTATGGTCAAGTCAGGAGACTTCCCTACATATAAATATTCTGGAACTAAGGGCCATTTACAATGCCCTAAGTCAGGCAAGACCCCTGCTTCAAAACCAGCCGGTACTGATCCAGTCAGACAACATCACGGCAGTCGTCCATGTGAACCGACAGGGCGGCACAAGAAGCAGGATGGCAATGGCAGAAGCCACAAGGATTCTCCGATGGGCGGAAAATCACGTACTAGCACTGTCAGCAGTGTTCATTCCGGGAGTGGACAACTGGGAAGCAGACTTCCTCAGCAGACACGACCTACACCCGGGAGAGTGGGGACTTCATCCAGAAGTCTTCCTACTGTTGGTAAACCGTTGGGAAAGACATGATGGCGTCCCGCCTCAACAAAAAGCTAGAAAGATATTGCGCCAGGTCAAGGGACCCTCAGGCGATAGCTGTGGACGCTCTAGTGACACCGTGGGTGTACCAGTCGGTTTATGTGTTCCCTCCTCTGCCTCTCATACCAAAGGTACTGAGAATAATAAGAAGGCGAGGAGTAAGAACGATACTCGTGGTTCCGGATTGGCCTAGAAGGGCTTGGTACCCGGAACTTCAGGAAATGATATCAGAGGACCCATGGCCTCTACCGCTCAGACAGGATCTGCTGCAGCAGGGGCCCTGTCTGTTCCAAGACTTACCGCGGCTGCGTTTGACGGCATGGCGGTTGAATTCCGGATCCTAAAGGAAAAGGGCATTCCGGTGGAAGTCATTCCTACGCTAATAAAAGCCAGGAAAGAAGTAACCGCGAACCATTATCACCGTATTTGGCGAAGATATGTTGCGTGGTGTGAGGCTCAGAAGGCCCCAACGGAGGAATTTCAGCTGGGTCGCTTTCTACACTTCCTACAGTCGGGAGTGACTATGGGCCTAAAATTGGGTTCCATTAAAGTCCAGATTTCGGCCCTGTTGATTTTCTTCCAGAAAGAACTGGCTTCACTGCCTGAAGTTCAGACTTTTGTAAAGGGAGTGCCTCATATTTAGCCCCCTTTTGTGCCTCCCGTGGCACCTTGGGATCTCAATGTGGTGTTGAATTTCCTAAAATCACATTGGTTTGAACCACTTAACTGTGGATCTGAAATATCTCACGTGGAAAGTGGTCATGTTATTGGCCTTGGCTTCGGCCAGGCGTGTGTCAGAATTGGCGGCTTTGTCTTGTAAAAGCCCTTATCTGATTTTTCATATGGATAGGGCAGAATTGAGGACTCGTCCCCAGTTTCTCCCTAAGGTGGTATCTGCTTTTCACTTGAACCAACCTATTGTGGTGCCTGCGGCTACTGGGGACTTGGAGGATTCCAAGTTACTGGATGTAGTCAGGGCCCTGAAACTTTATGTTTCCAGGACGGCTGGAGTCAGAAAGACTGACTCGCTTTTTGTCCTGTACGCACCCAACAAGATAGGTACTCCTGCTTCTAAGCAGTCTATTGCGCGCTGGATTTGTAGCACTATTCAGCTGGCGCATTCTGCGGTAGGCTTACCGCAGCCTAAATCTGTAAAAGCCCATTCCACGCGGAAGGTGGGCTCATCTTGGGCGGCTGCCCGAGGGGTCTCGGCTTTACAACTTTGCCGAGCTGCTACTTGGTCAGGGGCAAACACTTTTGCAAAATTCTACAAATTTGATACCCTGGCTGAGGAGGACCTTGAGTTCTCTCATTCGGTGCTGCAGAGTCATCCGCACTCTCCTGCCCGTTTGGGAGCTTTGGTATAATCCCCATGGTCCTTACGGAGTCCCCAGCATCCACTAGGACGTTAGAGAAAATAAGATTTTACTCACCGGTAAATCTATTTCTCGTAGTCCGTAGTGGATGCTGGGCGCCCGTCCCAAGTGCGGAGTGTCTGCAATACTTGTATATAGTTATTGCCTAACTAAAGGGTTATTATTGAGCCATCTGTTGAGAGGCTCAGTTATATTTCATACTGTTAACTGGGTACAGTATCACGAGTTATACGGTGTGATTGGTGTGGCTGGTATGAGTCTTACCCGGGATTCAAAAAAATCCTTCCTTATTGTGTCAGCTCTTCCGGGCACAGTATCCTAACTGAGGTCTGGAGGAGGGGCATAGAGGGAGGAGCCAGTGCACACCAGATAGTACCAAATCTTTCTTATAGAGTGCCCAGTCTCCTGCGGAGCCCGTCTATTCCCCATGGTCCTTACGGAGTCCCCAGCATCCACTACGGACTACGAGAAATAGATTTACCGGTGAGTAAAATCTTATTTTCTCTAACGTCCTAGTGGATGCTGGGGACTCCGTAAGGACCATGGGGAATAGACGTGCTCTGCAGGAGACAGGGCACTTTAAGAAAGAATTAGGACTACTGGTGTGCACTGGCTCCTCCCTCTATGCCCCTCCTCCAGACCTCAGTTAGAATCTGTGCCCACTTTAGGTAGCTCTCCTGAGCTTGCTAATAAGAAAGTATTTTGTTAGGATTTTTTATTTTCAGAGAGATCTGCTGGCAACAGGCTCTCTGCTACGTGGGACTGAGGGGAGAGAAGCAGACCTACTAACTGCGGATAGGTCATGCTTCTTAGGCTACTGGACACCATTAGCTCCAGAGGGATCGAACACAGGAACGCACCCTTGGTCGTCCGATACCGGAGCCGCGCCACCGTCCCCCTCGCAGAGCCAGAAGCTAGAAGCCGGCGTGTGAAGCAAGAAGACATCAAAAGCGGCGGCAGAAGACTCCAGTCTTCATATGAGGTAGCGCACAGCACTGCAGCTGTGCGCCATTGCTCCCACATCAAACACACACACTCCGGTCACTGTAGGGTGCAGGGGGTGGCGCCCTGGGCAGCAATTAAGTACCTCTTGGCATAAAAGGGTGTATATATATATATATATATATATATATATATATATATATATATATATATATATATATATACAGTTGGGCACTGTATATATGCATGAGCCCCTGCCATTATTTTACACAAAATCGTGGGACAGAAGCCTGCCGCTGAGGGGGCGGGGCTTCTTCCTCAGCACTCACCAGCGCCATTTTCTCTCCACAGCTCCGCTGAGAGGAAGCTCCCCAGGCTCTCCCCTGCAGATTCACGGTAGAAAGAGGGTAAAAAGAGAGGGGGGCACATAAATTTGGCGCAAAATCAGTATATACAGCAGCTACTGGGTAAACACTAAGTTACTGTGTAATTCCTGGATCATATAGCGCTGGGGTGTGTGCTGGCATACTCTCTCTCCAAAGGCCTTGTGGGGGTTCTGTCCTCAAATAGAGCATCCCCTGTGTGTGTGGTGTGTCGGTACGCTTGTGTCGACATGTTTGATAAGGAAGGCTATGTGGAAGCAGAGCAGGTGCAGATGAATGTGGTGACGGCGCCGACACCTGATTGGATGGATATGTGGAAGGTGTTAAATGATAATGTAAACTCCTTGCATAAAAGGTTGGATAAAGCTGATGCCTTGGGACAGTCAGGGTCCCAAACCATGCCTGATCCTACAGCGCAGAGGCAGTCAGGATCTCAGAAGCGCCCACTATCCCAAATTGTTGACACGAATATCGACACGGATTCTGACTCCAGTGTCGATGGCGATGATGCAAAGTTGCAGCCTAAAATGGCTAAAGCCATCCGCTACATGATTATGGGGTATATGCAATTAGCGGCGAATCGCGGCAATTTTTCGGCCGTTTTTTAATTCGACACAATTCGACCGTCTAATTTCGGCAAGTGGGTGCCGAAATTGACCATATTCAATAAAAAACGAATTCGACAGTCCCGCTGACGAAAAACTGCCGCTTTGACGGATTTTGTTCAGTTTTTTAAAAAACGGGGGAAAAACCCGGAAAAAAAATGGCGTGGGGTCCCCCCTCCAAAGCATAACCAGCCTCGGGCTCTTCGAGCTGGTCCTGGTTCTAAAAATCCGGGGGGAAAATGGACAGGGGATCCCCCGTATTTTCAAAACCAGCACCGGGCTCTGCGCCTGGTGCAAAAAATACGGGGGACAAAGAGTAGGGGTCCCCCGTATTTTTTACACCAGCATCGGGCTCCACTAGCTGGACAGATCATGCCACAGCCGGGGGTCACTTTTATACAGCGCCCTGCGGCCGTGGCATTAAATATCCAACTAGTCACCGCTGGCCGGGGTACCCTGGGAGAGTGGGGACCCCTTCAATCAAGGGGTTCCCCCCCCAGCCACCCAAGGGCCAGGGGTGAAGCCCGAGGCTGTCCCCCCCCCCCCCCACCCCCATCCAAGGGCTGCGGATGGGGGGCTGATAGCCTTGAGAAAATTGAAAGAATATTGTTTCTCTGACGTCCTAAGTGGATGCTGGGACTCCGTAAGGACCATGGGGAATAGCGGCTCCGCAGGAGACTGGGCACAACTAAAGAAAGCTTTAGGACTACCTGGTGTGCACTGGCTCCTCCCTCTATGACCCTCCTCCAGACCTCAGTTAGAATTTTGTGCCCGGCTGAGCTGGATGCACACTAGGGGCTCTCCTGAGCTCCTAGAAAAAGAAAGTTTATTTTAGGTTTTTTATTGTCAGTGAGATCTGCTGGCAACAGACTCACTGCTACGAGGGACTAAGGGGAGAGAAGCGAACCTACCTGCTTGCAGCTAGCTTGGGCTTCTAAGGCTACTGGACACCATTAGCTCCAGAGGGATCGAACACAGGGCCCGACCTCGATCGTCCGTTCCCGGAGCCGCGCCGCCGTCCCCCTTACAGAGCCAGAAGCAAGAAGAGTCCTGGAAATCGGCGGCAGATGACTTCGGTCTTCAAACAAGCTAGCGCACAGCACTGCAGCTGTGCGCCGTTGCTTCCCATGCACACCTCACACTCCGGTCACTGATGGGTGCAGGGCGCTGGGGGGGGGGGGGGGGGGGGGGGGCTGCAATATTAAGTACCTTGTCTGGCAAAAAAAAAAAACACATAATGTAGTCATAGAGACTATATATGTGTAAAATACCCCTGCCAGATATACATAGAAAAAAGCGGGAGAAGTCAGCCGAAAAAGGGGTGGGGCTATCTCCCTCAACACACTGGCGCCATTTTCCCTCACAGCTCCGCTGGAAGGATTGCTCCCAGGCTCTCCCCTGCAGTTTCCAGACTACATAGGGTAAAAAAGAGAGGGGGGGGCACTAAATTTAGGCGCAATATTGTGTATACAAGCAGCTATTGGGAAAAATCACTCAGTTATAGTGTTAATCCCTGTGTTATATAGCGCTGTTGGTGTGTGCTGGCATACTCTCTCTCTCTCTCTCACCAAAGGGCTTTGTGGGGTCCTGTCCTCAGTCAGAGCATTCTCTGTGTGTGTGCGGTGTGTCGGTACGGCTGTGTCGACATGTTTGATGAGGAGGCTTATGTGGAGGCGGAGCAAGTGCCGATAAATGTGATGTCACCCCCTGCGGGGCCGACACCTGAGTGGATGGACTTGTGGAAGGAATTACGTGAAAGTGTCAGCTCCTTACATAAAAGGTTTGACGACATATCAGATGTGGGACAGCCGGCTTCTCAGCTTGTGCCTGCCCAGCTGTCTCAAAAGCCATCAGGGGCTCTTAAACGCCCGCTACCTCAGATGGCAGACACAGATGTCGACACGGATACTGAATCCAGTGTCGATGACGATGAGACAAATGTACATTCCAATAGGGCCACACGTTACATGATTGAGGCAATGAAAAATGTGTTGCACATTTCTGATATTACCCCAGGAACCACAAAAAAGGGTATTATGTTTGGGGAGAAAAAACTACCAGTGGTTTTTTCCCCCATCTGAGGAATTAAATGAGGTGTGTGAAGAAGCGTGGGCTTCCCCCGATAAGAAACTGGTAATTTCTAAAAGGTTACTAATGGCGTACCCTTTCCCGCCAGAGGATAGGTCACGTTGGGAAACATCCCCTAGGGTGGATAAAGCGCTCACACGTCTGTCAAAAAAGGTGGCACTACCGTCTCCGGACACGGCCGCCCTAAAGGAGCCTGCTGATAGGAAGCAGGAGGCTATCCTGAAGTCTGTATATACACACGCAGGTATTATACTGAGACCAGCTATTGCTTCAGCATGGATGTGCAGTGCTGCAGCTGCGTGGTCAGATTCCCTGTCGGAAAATATTGATACCCTAGACAGGGACACTATATTGCTATCCATAGAGCATATAAAAGACGCAGTCTTATACATGAGAGATGCACAGAGGGATATTTGCCGGCTGGCATCTAAAATAAGTGCAATGTCCATTTCTGCCAGGAGAGGATTATGGACTCGGCAGTGGACGGGTGATGCAGATTCTAAAAGGCACATGGAAGTTTTGCCTTATAAGGGTGAGGAGTTGTTCGGGGATGGTCTCTCGGACCTCGTTTCCACAGCAACAGCTGGGAAGTCAGCATTTTTACCCCATGTTCCCTCACAGCCAAAGAAAGCACCGTATTATCAGGTACAGTCCTTTCGGCCCCATAAAGGCAAGCGGGTTAAAGGCGTGTCCTTTCTGCCCAGAGGTAGAGGGAAAAAGCTGCAGCATACAGCCAGTTCCCAGGAGCAAAAGTCCTCCCCCGCTTCCTCCAAGTCCACCGCATGACGCTGGGGCTCCACAGGCAGAGCCAGGTACGGTGGGGGCCCGTCTCAAAAACTTCAGCAATCAGTGGGCTCGCTCACGGGTGGATCCCTGGATCCTTCAAGTAGTATCTCAGGGGTACAAGCTGGAATTCGAGACGTCTCCCCCCCGCCGTTTCCTCAAATCTGCCTTGCCAACAACTCCCTCAGGCAGGGAGGCAGTGCTAGAGGCAATTCACAAGCTGTATTCCCAGCAGGTGATAGTCAAGGTGCCCCTCCTTCAACAAGGACGGGGTTACTATTCCACAATGTTTGTGGTACCGAAACCGGACGGTTCGGTGAGACCCATTTTAAATTTGAAATCCTTGAACACATATATAAAAAAAATTCAAGTTCAAGATGGAATCGCTCAGGGCGGTTATTTCAAGCCTGGATGAGGGGGATTACATGGTATCACTGGACATCAAGGATGCTTACCTGCATGTCCCCACTTACCATCATCACCAGGAGTGCCTCAGATTTGTGGTACAGGATTGTCATTACCAATTCCAGACTTGCCGTTTGGTCTGTCCACGGCACCGAGGGTATTTACCAAGGTAATGGCCGAAATGATGATACTCCTTCGAAAAAAGGGAGTTTTAATTATCCCGTACTTGGACGATCTCCTGATAAAGGCGAGGTCCAGGGAGCAGTTGTTGGTCGGGGTAGCACTATCTCGGGAGGTGCTACAACAGCACGGTTGGATTCTAAATATTCCAAAGTCACAGCTGGTCCCTACGACACGTCTACTGTTCCTGGGGATGGTTCTGGACACAGAACAGAAAAAAGTGTTTCTCCCGGAGGAGAAAGCCAAGGAGCTGTCATCTCTAGTCAGAGGCCTCCTGAAACCAAAACAGTTGTCGGTGCATCACTGCACGCGAGTCCTGGGAAAAATGGTAGCTTCCTACGAAGCAATTCCATTCGGCAGGTTCCATGCAAGGACTTTTCAGTGGGACCTGTTGGACAAGTGGTCCAGATCGCATCTTCAGATGCATCGGCTGATAACCCTGTCTCCAAGGACCAGGGTGTCTCTGCTATGGTGGCTGCAAAGTGCTCATCTTCAAGAGGGCCGCAGATTCGGCATACAGGACTGGGTCCTGGTGACCACGGATGCCAGCCTTCGAGGCTGGGGGGCAGTCACACAGGGAAGAAACTTCCAAGGACTATGGTCAAGTCACGGCAGTCGCCCATGTAAACCGACAGGGCGGCACAAGAAGCAGGACGGCGATGGCAGAAGCCACAAGGATTCTCCGATGGGCGGAAAATCACGTGTTAGCACTGTCAGCAGTGTTCATTCCGGGAGTGGACAACTGGGAAGCAGACTTCCTCGGCAGGCACGACCTCCACCCGGGAGAGTGGGGACTTCATCCAGAAGTCTTCCAACTGATTGTAAACCGTTGGGAAAGGCCACGGGTGGACATGATGGCGTCCCGCCTAAACATAAAGCTAGAAAGATATTGCGTCAGGTCAAGAGACCCTCAGGCGATAGCTGTGGACGCTCTAGTGACACCGTGGGTGTACCGGTCGGTTTATGTGTTCCCTCCTCTTCCTCTCATACCCAAGGTACTGAGGATAATAAGGAGAAGAGGAGTAAGAACTATACTCATTGTTCCGGATTGGCCAAGAAGAGCTTGGTACCCGGAACTTCAAGAAATGATCTCAGAGGACCCATGGCCTCTGCCTCTCAGACAGGACCTGCTGCAGCAGGGGCCCTGTCTGTTCCAAGACTTACCGCGGCTGCGTTTGACGGCATGGCGGTTGAACACCGGATCCTGAAGGAAAAGGGCATTCCGGAGGAAGTCATTCCTACGCTGATTAAAGCTAGGAAAGAAGTGTCCGCAAACCATTATCACCGCATTTGGCGAAAATATGTTGCGTGGTGTGAGGCCAGGAAGGCCCCAACGGAGGAATTTCAGCTGGGCCGTTTTCTGCACTTCCTACAGTCAGGGGTGACTATGGGCCTAAAATTGGGTTCCATTAAGGTCCAGATTTCGGCTCTATCGATTTTCTTCCAGAGAGAACTGGCTTCACTACCTGAAGTTCAGACTTTTGTTAAGGGAGTGCTGCATATTCAGGCCCCTTTTGTGCCTCCAGTGGCACCTTGGGATCTCAACGTGGTGTTGGATTTCCTAAAGTCACATTGGTTTGAGCCACTTAAAACCGTGGAATTAAAATATCTCACGTGGAAAGTGGTCATGCTGTTGGCCTTGGCTTCGGCCAGGCTTGTGTCAGAATTGGCGGCTTTGTCATGTAAAAGCCCTTATCTGATTTTCCATATGGATAGGGCAGAATTGAGGACTCGTCCCCAGTCTCTCCCTAAGGTGGTATCAGCCTTTCATTTGAACCAACCTATCGTGGTGCCTGCGGCTACTAAAGACTTGGAGGCTTCCAAGTTGTTGGACGTAGTCAGGGCCCTGAGAATTTATGTTTCCAGGACAGCTAGTGTCAGGAAAACTGACTCGTTGTTTATCCTGTATGCACCCAACAAGCTGGGTGCTCCTGCTTCAAAGCAGACTATTGCTCGCTGGATCTGTAGTACGATTCAGCTTGCACATTCTGCGGCTGGACTGCCGCATCCTAAATCAGTGAAAGCCCATTCCACGAGGAAGGTGGGCTCTTCTTGGGCGGCTGCCCGAGGGGTCTCGGCTCTACAACTTTGTCGAGCAGCTACTTGGTCGGGGTCAAACACATTTGCTAAATTCTACAAGTTTGACACCCTGGCTGAGGAGGACCTAGAGTTTGCCCATTCGGTGCTGCAGAGTCATCCGCACTCTCCCGCCCGTTTGTGAGCTTTGGTATAATCCCCATGGTCCTTACGGAGTCCCAGCATCCACTTAGGACGTCAGAGAAAATAAGATTTTACTCACCGGTAAATCTATTTCTCGTAGTCCGTAGTGGATGCTGGGCGCCCGTCCCAAGTGCGGATTGTCTGCAATACTTGTATATAGTTATTGTTTAACTAAAGGGTTATTGTTGAGCCATCTGTTGAGAGGCTCAGTTATTGTTCATACTGTTAACTGGGTATAGTATCACGAGTTATACGGTGTGATTGGTGTGGCTGGTATGAGTCTTACCCGGGATTCAAAATCCTTCCTTATTGTGTCAGCTCTTCCGGGCACAGTATCCTAACTGAGGTCTGGAGGAGGGTCATAGAGGGAGGAGCCAGTGCACACCAGGTAGTCCTAAAGCTTTCTTTAGTTGTGCCCAGTATCCTGCGGAGCCGCTATTCCCCATGGTCCTTACGGAGTCCCAGCATCCACTACGGACTACGAGAAATAGATTTACCGGTGAGTAAAATCTTATTTTTTTCCAGTAGTACTACAAGTCCCAGCAAGCCTCCTCCGCAAGCTGGTACTTGGAGAACCACAAGTACCAGCATGCGGGAGAAAAACGGGCCCGCTGGTACTTGTAGTACTACTGGAAAAAAAATACCCAAATAAAAACAGGAGACACACCTTGAGAGTAAAACTTTATTTCACACCTGCCGACACACATACTTACCTATGTTGACCCGCCGACTGCCACGTCTCCTGATCCGACGATCCGGGGTACCTGTGAATAAAATTATACTCACCTCAATCCAGTGTCCAGATATAAATCCTCGTACTTGGCCAAAAAAATAAACGAACACCCGGACCAGCGGACTGAAAGGGGTCCCATGTTACACATGGGACCCCTTTCCCCGAATGCCCGGACCCCACGTGACTCCTGTCACAGAGGTCCCTTCAGCCAATCAGGAAGCGCTACTTCGTTGCACTCACCTGATTGGCTGTATGCGCGTGTGAGCTCAGACAGCGCATCGCACAGCACCCTCCATTACTTTCAATGGTGGGAACTTTGCCGTCAGCGGTGGGGTTACCCGCGGTCAGCCGCTGACCGCGGGTGACCTCACCGCTAACCGCAAAAGTTCCCACCATTGAGTATAATGGAGAGGCTTTGCGATGCGCTGTCTGACAGCTCAGACGTGCAGCCAATCAGCAGAGTGCCAGGACGTCGCGCTCGCTGATTGGCTTAAAACTTCAAAATAGGAGTATATATATATATATATATATACACACACAACGCACATCCTTGTGTACGCGCATAAAGCTTTATGCACGTACACAAGGATGTGCGTTGTGTGTATGTATGTATATATATATATATATACTCCTATTTTGAAGTATATGTTAGGTATATGGTAAAGAAATCAGTACCATCTGTCTCCATCTGCAATAAGGCTATGTGATATACCAGTTTGATGAAAGGCCTGTGTATTCATTTCTGTGTAAAAATGTCTCCTCCTATAATTAAATTAAAGAAACTGAATAAAATAAAATAAAAATAAGATACTTGTTTAGTAATACATTTAGTACTGTCTGTCTCTATCCAAAAGAAGCCTGGAAAATACATGAATTTGATATATGTAATTTGATATACGTAGTGTGCATTTTTAGTGATGTAAGAAATATATAGCTTTTTTCTGAATTAAATAAATAGAATAAAAACATTAGTATAATTAAATGCTTGGTTTTGAGGGAATTAGTAGATCTATAATTATTCACAGCTGCATCAGATTTTTAATTATCTCTAGCCTGCTTTGACAAATGGTAAAAGAACAGGACAATCATAATTAAAGATGTCTAGTTATTATTTTGAATGGACAAATGATGTTTTGTGTGTGTCGGTTATTTTAAATAAACCCTAATGAACAATGAGTATAAATATGAGTTAGAAATGTATAATATGTTTTAATGTGTTTTAATATGTTTGAATGCATCACAATCAAAGGGTTAAAATAAACTAATGAGATGCTGGGTGATTGGTACACCTGGTAGATAAAAGAAGTAGACTGGAAAGGGAGTGTATTCTTCTGAGGAAACAGCTGTTGTGATTTGGCTGAGAAACGCGTCAAGAGTTGCTCCTTAGCAGTGTGGACATCAGTCTTTTGAAAGCAGCATAGAAGCCTCCAGTGCGGGCATTATTCCTGCCATTCCAAGCGGACCTGACATCGTGAGCCCAGCCGAGAATACAGCCGTCTGTCCTGAGGTTTTGCACAGCCGTCACAGTTAATGCTGATATTACGACCTGGACAGCGGGAGGCGGGCCACTATATCCTGGACGGCAGTAAGGTGCTTCTATAGACGGAGGCAAAGATCTAACGAGAGGAGCAACCGCGGAGAATATCCTGCCAGACGCTACGAGGTGGTCGCCTGATCACTAACGGCAGAGAGGCGGTGCAGTGCGCACAAGATAGAACTCTATGCCTGGCGGGAGGCGCAGCCGCTAATGTATGGTGAGACACAACCATTTACATTTCTATACAGCCTGATTAATGAACTATAAACATTAAGGAGTACGATAAACGATTATCACTAAAGTGGAATTTAGATAAGTTATTTGTACAACTAATATACGGGGACGCCCGTGAGAAACATCATAATCATCCGGTTTGAGTACTCCCGGTGAGGAGAATTTACTGACTGGCAACGTTTATTACTCCAAGTATTAATTAATATGCTCCATTTCCAGTGATATTGCCAAACGTCTGGAGTTATATGATTTTCCCAGTGGAAGGATTCAAGTAATAATAAATTATCATATATCTTTATAGACATAACTGGGACTGTGATCCATTGATTATACAATTTTTAGGAAGTTATAAATTATACTGAAAGGCTGTTGATTGTTTTATTTGATGCATATTGTGGGAGAACATTATACTTATATGAGCCATAGATACAATTGTTGCTTTTTAATAAGGTGTATCTGTTATATTGAAACTGTATCCACTGTGCACAGTTGTGTTTTAAACAAGTATTGCAAGGACAAAAGCAGTCTTTGAAATACTTGATGTCCATTGGATATTGGGGGTCATTCCGAGTTGTTCGCTCGTTATTTTTTTCTCGCAACGGAGCGATTAGTCGCTAATGCGCATGCGCAATGTCCGCAGTGCGACTGCGCCAAGTAAATTTGCTATGCAGTTAGGAATTTTACTCACGGCATTACAAGGTTTTTTCTTCGTTCTGGTGATCGTAATGTGATTGACAGGAAGTGGGTGTTTATGGGCGGAAACTGGCCGTTTTATGGGAGTGTGTGAAAAAACGCTACCGTTTCTGGGAAAAACGCGGGAGTGGCTGGAGAAACGGAGGAGTGTCTGGGCGAACGCTGGGTGTGTTTGTGACGTCAAACCAGGAACGACAAGCACTGAACTGATCGCACTGGAAGAGTAAGTCTCGAGCTACTCAGAAACTGCACAGAGAAGTCTTTTCGCAAGACACAATTTTGATAAGCTAAGATTCACTCCTAGTAGGTGGCGGCTTAGCGTGTGCAAAGCTGCTAAAAGCAGCTTGCGAGCGAACAACTCGGAATGAGGGCCATTGTCGGATCTATTAATTACAAAGACCTTTTAGGATTGGTATTTAATGTGGATGTATTTAATTTTGGTGGTTTTAAATATTTTAAAATAAAATACTCTTTAAAACTGGACAGCGCTTTCAATTAAATTTCTTTTGGCCTCATATTAGACTGGCACAGATATATAGACACTGCGGAGGCAATATATATATAAATATAAATATATATATATATATATATAAACCCCGCCAGTATAAACAAATAGTGGGACCGAAACCTGCCATTGAAGGGGCGGAGCTTGATCCCTCAGCACTAACCAGCGCCATTTTCTCCACAGCTTGCTGCAGAGAAGCCGCTCCCGGACTCTTCCTCTGCTGTACGAGTAACGGGGCAAAAACGAGGGGAGGGGGGGCACATTGATTTGGTGCTAAATTTGTTATAAAAAGCGCTTACAGGTCTGGGACTCTGTTTCAGAATGAAGTGGCGCTGGGTGTGTGCTGGCATACTCTCTGTCTCTCTAAAGGGCCTTATTGTGGGTCTGTCCCCATATCCATATATCCCAGTGTGTGTGGGGGTCTCAGTACGCGTGTGTTGACATGTCTGAAGCGAAAGGCTCGTCTAGGGAGGAAGCAGAGCAGATGGTGGTAGTGTCTCTGTCGGCACAGCCAACGGCGGATTGGGTGGACATGTGGAATGTTTTGAATGCTAGTGTGGCTTTATTACATAAGAGATTGGACAGGGCAGGGAGTCAGTCCATGGCTCTTACGGTGTCACAAGACCCTTCAGGGTCCTATAAACGTCCCTTTACCCAGATAGCAGACACTGGTACCGACATGGATTCCGACTCCAGTGTCGACTATGATGATGCACGGTTACACGCAAGAGTGGCCAAGAGTATTCAATACATCACAAAGGATAATATATATTATCAGAGAGCGCTTGTAGCTAAATATATCAAATTTATTACATATATAACACAATAAAATAAACACATGTACACATAAAAATAAGTAATTAATTAAAAAATTCCCCCTGCTGCAGCGGATTGAGTTTAACCGGATGCTTATATTATGTCCAAGTTAAAGTGCTTATTGTGACTTTATTCTCAGTAAAGAGTCCCGAACAATATGCAGTCCTTTTTAGGAACAATTGAAGTTGATTGCTGTTTAAATCCAGCTGTAAATGTTTTTCACATACTCATAGAGATCTCCTTATGTGTCAGATAGGAGCCGGCTTTCCACTCCCGTTAATTAATGCCGCTGAGCGGCCAGGTGCTTTGGATACTTATGCTTTAGTATCTATTTCAACGGACTTTTTTCGTCCTACTCTCACTGCGCTAGAAAGGGCCACATTTGCAAGATTGTCCACTTTACTCACAGCCAGGAGTGGATCCGTTTAGTATCCGTGGACGGCCCCCGTTGTCAATCACAGCCACAGTCGAGAGAGGCACCTTCCTTGGTTGCAGGGTGCACCGGAGGATCTCTAGAGACGGTTAACATCAACACACGGACAGTAGCACCAAACGGTATTGCTCAGTCGGAATCCGCTGGTAGTAGGAAGGACATCAGTATGGACTAAGCCCCAGTCCTTACGCGTTTCTCCGCAATTGTCAGTGTGCGGTTTCGTCAGAGGATGACATGGGGCTGTCCTGCATGCTATTTAAATATCAGTGGACCAATCATGTTAGAAACTACCTACATTGGCACACCTGAATAATCATTGATTTAATCGCACATGTGTAAAATAAATTTCAGTCACATAACAACCCGTATAATACCATAATCTTTACAATATAAATACATAAGGTAGATTTATTATATTGCTATACACTTATAAATCATAAAATGCTTTCTAAACAATAAAATACTTTATATTGTCTAATTAACGAAAGACAGAGGTTGATGGCACTCATTCACTAATTACAAGCAAAAACAACAAGTCTACAAAGAATCCATATCTCCTATATAGACTCCTATATAGACACTCTAGCTTTGTGGTCTAATGCCTTGTGTTGATAACCACAAGGTCCCGAGTTCAAATCCAAAGTGTTCCTATATGTGATATTGATTTCTAATTTGTATTTTTATTTCTTTCAATATTGTTGTTATTTCTATTCATCCATTATATACTCCCATATATTACAGCAAATGCGTAATTCTATCCAGTATATAGAAACAGAAAAAATATATCAATACAACAGCAGAGCAATTTTTTATATATATAAGGGACCACAATCTATGATAATGAATCCCAATCAAAAACTGCACCCCTTATTTTAATGCACTTTTCAGAGTACATTCAATTCTACACAAGGGACAAAATGACAGATTAATAACAAACTCAACAAACCCAATAATAGGTCTACACTCTATGAGTTGTTGTACGTGGTACCACCGTTTGCCAAATAGGTACACATATAGTCATACGTATAAGGAATAAAATAACAGGAAGAAAGAGGAGGTAAGAGTGGGGAGATATATGGCGAAGAAAGGCTGACAGCAAACATTTCAACTAGCACCTGGAATTCATCTGATATTATTAATAATTAATATTATTAATCTCCATATTCTCGTTTAGACCCTCGGGCACCAAAGTGCCCAGATTAAAAATCCAGAATGCTTCTCTTGTGCATAATTTATTGAACCTGTCGCCGCCTCTAGGAGTAGGGGCCACAGATTCGATACCTTGTACCTTTAGTGAGTCCACATTACCATCATGATGATGGGTAACGTGTCTTGACACACTATGATAAAGATTCCTCTTAAGGACATTTTGTCTGTGTTCCAAAAACCTGATATTAAGACTCCTAACTGTCCTCCCCACATACTGTTTCCCACATATGCAACTTATCAGGTAAATGACGTACGTCTGTTGACAATTAATGAAAATCTCAATTGCAAATTCCAATCCCAGTGTTGCTGATTTAAAAGAGATACTTCTATGTATTATGAATTTACAAGTAATGCAATTGGTCTTACCACATCTAAAACAGCCTACACTTTGATTTAGCCAAGTTTTCTTGACTAATGATTGTGTGTTAGCTTGAAAAAAACTTGGAGATAGGTGATTTTTTTAAATTCCTAGCCTTCTGAAATACCACTCTAGCCGAATCTCCCAAACAAGGGTTAAGGACTTTATCTAGTTTCAGGAGTTCAAAGTTTTTCTTTATAATTTCTCTGACGTCCTAGTGGATGCTGGGAACTCCGTAAGGACCATGGGGAATAGACGGGCTCCGCAGGAGACTGGGCACTCTAAAAGAAAGATTAGGTACTATCTGGTGTGCACTGGCTCCTCCCTCTATGCCCCTCCTCCAGACCTCAGTTAGATTTCTGTGCCCGGCCGAGCTGGATGCACACTAGGGGCTCTCCTGAGCTCCTAGAAAGAAAGTATATGTTAGGTTTTTTATTTTACAGTGAGACCTGCTGGCAACAGGCTCACTGCAACGAGGGACTAAGGGGAGAAGAAGCGAACCTACCTGCTTGCAGCTAGCTTGGGCTTCTTAGGCTACTGGACACCATTAGCTCCAGAGGGATCGACCGCAGGACCCGTCCTTGGTGTTCGTTCCCGGAGCCGCGCCGCCGTCCCCCTTACAGAGCCAGAAGCATGAAGATGGTCCGGAAAATCGGCGGCAGAAGAATTCAGTCTTCACCAAGGTAGCGCACAGCACTGCAGCTGTGCGCCATTGCTCCTCATACACACTTCACACTCCGGTCACTGAAGGTGCAGGGCGCTGGGGGGGGGCGCCCTGAGCAGCAATAAAAACACCTTGGCTGGCAAAATAATCACAATATATAGCCCCAGAGGCTATATATGTGATAATTACCCCTGCCAGAATCCATAAAAAAGCGGGAGAAAAGTCCGCGAAAAAGGGGCGGAGCTATCTCCCTCGGCACACTGGCGCCATTTTCTCTTCACAGTGTAGCTGGAAGACGGCTCCCCAGGCTCTCCCCTGTAGTTTTCAGGCTCAAGTGGTTAAAAAGAGAGGGGGGGCACTAAATTTAGGCGCAATATTGTTTATACAAGCAGCTATTGGGGAAAATTCACTCAGTGATAGTGTTTATCCCTACATTATATAGCGCTCTGGTGTGTGCTGGCATACTCTCTCTCTGTCTCCCCAAAGGGCTGTGTGGAGTCCTGTCCTCAGTCAGAGCATTCCCTGTGTGTGTGCGGTGTGTCGGTACGGCTGTGTCGACATGTTTGATGAGGAGGCTTATGTGGAGGCGGAGCAGATGCCGATAAATGTGATGTCGCCCCCTGTGGGGCCGACACCAGAGTGGATGGATAGGTGGAAGGTATAAACCGACAGTGTCAACTCCTTACATAAAAGGCTGGATGACGTAACAGCTATGGGACAGCCGGCTTCTCAGCCCGCGCCTGCCCAGGCGTCTCAAAGGCCATCAGGGGCTCAAAAACGCCCGCTCCCTCAGATGGCAGACACAGATGTCGACGCGGAGTCTGACTCCAGTGTCGACGAGGTTGAGACATATACACAATCCACTAGGAACATCCGTTACATGATCCTGGCAATAAAAAATGTGTTACACATTTCTGACATTAACCCAAGTACCACTAAAAAAGGGTTTTATGTTTGGGGAGAAAAAGCAGGCAGTGTTTTGTTCCCCCATCAAATGAGTGAATGAAGTGTGAAAAAGCGTGGGTTCCCCCGATAAGAAACTGGTAATTTCTAAAAAGTTACTGATGGCGTACCTTTTCCCGCCAGAGGATAAGTTACGCTGGGAGATATCCCCTAGGGTGGATAAGGCGCTCACACGTTTGTCAAATAAGGTGGCACTGCCGTCTTAGGATACGGCCACTTTGAAGGTACCTGCTGATAAAAAGCAGGAGGCTATCCTGAAGTCTGTATTTACACACTCAGGTACTAGACTGAGACCTGCAGATAGTGCTGCTGCAGCGTGGTCTGTAACCCTGTCAAACAGGGATACTATTTTGCGAACATAAGACGTTGTCTTATATATGAGGGATGCACAGAGGGATATTTTGCCGGCTGGCATCCTGAATTAATGCAATGTCCATTCTGTCAGGAGGGTATTAGAGACCCGACACTGGACAGGTGATGCTGACTTTAAAAGGCACATAGAGCCTTATAAGGGTGAGGAATTGTTTGGGGATGGTCTCTGGGACCTCGTATCCACAGCAACAGCTGGGAAGAAAATTTTTTACCTCAGGTTTCCTCACAGCCTAAGAAAGCACTGTATTATCAGGTACAGTCCTTTTGGCTTCAGAAAAGCAAGCGGGTCAAAGGCGTTTCCTTTCTGCACAGAGACGAGGGAAGAGGGAAAAAGCTGCACCAGTCAGCCAGTTTCTCAGAATCAAAATTCTTCCCCCGCTTCCTCTGAGTCCACCGCATGACGCGGGGGCTCCACAGGCGTAGCCAGGTACGGTGGGGGGCCGCCTCAAAAATTTCAGCGATCAGTGGGCTCGCTCACAGGTGGATCCCTGGATCCTTCAAGTAGTATCTCAGGGGTACAGGCTGGAATTCGAGGCGTCTCCCCCCCGCCGTTTCCTCAAATCTGCCTTGCCGACAACTCCCTCAGGCAGGGAGGCTGTGCTAGAGGCAATTCACAAGCTGTATTCCCAGCAGGTGATAGTCAAGGTGCCCCTACTTCAACAAGGACGGGGTTACTGTTCCACACTGTTTGTGGTACCGAAACCGGACGGTTCGGTGAGACCCATTTTAAATTTGAAGTCCTTGAACACATACATAAAAAAATTCAAGTTCAAGATGGAATCGCTCAGGGCGGTTATTGCAAGCCTGGAGGAGGGGGATTACATGGTATCCCTGGACATCAAGGATGCTTACCTACATGTCCCCATTTACCATCCTCACCAGGAGTACCTCAGATTTGTGGTACAGGATTGCCATTACCAATTCCAAACACTGCCGTTTGGACTGTCCACGGCACCGAGGGTCTTTACCAAGGTAATGGCAGAAATGATGATACTCCTTCGAAAAAAGGGAGTTTTTAATTATCCCGTACTTGGACGATCTCCTTATAAAGGCGAGGTCCATGGAGCAGTTGTTGGTCGGAGTAGCACTATCTCGGGAAGTGCTACAACAGCACGGATGGATTCTATACATTCCAAAGTCACAGCTGGTTCCTACCACACGCCTGCTGTTCCTGGGGATGGTTCTGGACACAGAACAGAAAAAAGTGTTTCTTCCGCAGGAGAAAGCCAAGGAGCTGTCATCTCTAGTCAGAGACCTCCTGAAACCAAAACAGGTATCGGTGCATCACTGCACACGAGTCCTGGGAAAAATGGTAGCTTCTTACGAAGCAAAATTCCATTCGGCAGGTTCCATGCAAGAACCTTTCAGTGGGACCTCTTGGACAAGTGGTCGGAATCGCATCTTCGGATGCATCGGCTGATAACCCTGTCTCCAAGGACCAGGGTATCTCTACTGTGGTGGCTGCAGAGTGCTCATCTTCAAGAGGGCCGCAGATTCGGCATACAGGACTGGGTCCTGGTAACCACGGATGACAGCCTTCGAGGCTGGGGGGCAGTCACACAGGGAAGAAATTTCCAAGGGCTTTGGTCAAGTCAGGAGTCGTCCCTACACATAAATATTCTGGAACTGAGGGCCATTTACAATGCCCTAAGTCTGGCAAGGCCTCTGCTTCAAAACCAGCCGGTACTGATCCAATCAGACAACATTACGGCAGTCGCCCATGTAAACCGACAGGGCGGCACAAGAAGCAGGATGGCGATGGCAGAAGCCACAAGGATTCTCCGATGGGCGGAAAATCACGTCTTAGCACTGTCAGCAGTGTTCATTCCGGGAGTGGACAACTGGGAAGCAGACTTCCTCAGCAGACACGACCGACACCCGGGAGAGTGGGGACTTCATCCAGAAGTCTTCCAACTGTTGGTAAACCGTTGGGAAAGGCCACAGGTGGACATGATGGCGTCCCGCCTAAACAAAAAAACTAGATATTGCGCCAGGTCAAGGGACCCTCAGGCAATAGCTGTGGACGCTCTAGTGACACCGTGGGTGTACCAGTCGGTTTATGTATTCCCTCCTCTGCCTCTCATACCAAAGGTACTGAGAATAATAAGAAAACGAGGAGTAAGAACGATACTCGTGGTTCCGGATGGGCCAAGAAGAGCTTGGTACCCAGAACTTCAAGAAATAATATCAGAGGACCCATGGCCTCTACCGCTCAGACAGGATCTGCTACAGCAGGGGCCCTGTCTGTTCCAAGACTTACCGCGGCTGCGTTGGACGGCATGGCGGTTGAATTCCGGATCCTAAAGCAAAAGGGCATTCCGGAGGAAGTCATTCCTACGCTGATAAAAGTCAGGAAAGAAGTAACCGCAAACCATTATCACCGTATTTGGCGAAAATATGTTGCGTGGTGTGAGGCCAGGAAGGCCCCAACAGAGGAATTTCAGCTGGGTCGTTTTCTGCACTTCCTACAGTCAGGAGTGACTATGGGCCTAAATTTGGGTTCCATTAAGGTCCAGATTTCGGCTCTGTCGATTTTCTTCCAGAAAGAACTGGCTTCACTGCCTGGAGTTCAGACATTTGTAAAGGGAGTGCTACATATTCAGCCCCTTTTTTGTGCCTTCTGTGGCACCTTGGGATCTCAACGTGGTGTTGAGTTTCTTAAAATCACATTGGTTTGAGCCACTTAAAACTGTGGATTTGAAATATCTCACGTGGAAAGTGGTCATGTTATTGGCCTTGGCTTCGGCCAGGCGTGTGTCAGAATTGGCGGCTTTGTCATGTAAAAGCCCTTATCTGATTTTCCATATGGATAGGGCAGAATTGAGGACTCGTCCCCAGTTTCTCCCTAAGGTGGTATCAGCTTTTCACTTGAACCAACCTATTGTAGTGCCTGCGGCTACTAGGGACTTGGAAGATTCCAAGTTACTGGACGTAGTCAGGGCCTTAAAAATTTATATTTCCAGGACGGCTGGAGTCAGGAAAACTGACTCGTTTTTTTTTTATCCTGTAGGCACCCAACAAAATAGGTGCTCCTGCTTCTAAGCAGACTATTGCTCGCTGAATTTGTAGCACAATTCAGCTGGAGCATTCTGCGGCTGGATTGCCGCAGCCTAAATCAGTAACAGCCCATTCCACGAGGAAAGTGGGCTCATCTTGGGCGGCTGCCCGAGGGGTCTCGGCTTTACAACTTTGCCGAGCTGCAACTTGGTCAGGGGCAAACACGTTTGCTAAATTCTACAAATTTGATACCCTGGCTGAGGAGGACCTTGAGTTCTCTCATTCGGTGCTGCAGAGTCATCCGCACTCTCCCGCCCGTTTGGGAGCTTTGGTATAATCCCCATGGTCCTTACGGAGTTCCCAGCATCCACTAGGACGTCAGAGAAAATAAGATTTTACTCACCGGTAAATCTATTTCTCGTAGTCCGTAGTGGATGCTGGGCGCCCATCCCAAGTGCGGATTGTCTGCAATACTTGTATATAGTTATTGCCTAACTAAAGGGTTATTGTTGAGCCATCTGTTGAGAGGCTCAGTTATATTTCATACTGTTAACTGGGTATAGTATCACGAGTTATACGGTGTGATTGGTGTGGCTGGTATGAGTCTTACCCGGGATTCAAAATCCTTCCTTATTGTGTCAGCTCTTCCGGGCACAGTATACTAACTGAGGTCTGGAGGAGGGGCATAGAGGGAGGAGCCAGTGCACACCAGATAGTACCTAATCTTTCTTTTAGAGTGCCCAGTCTCCTGCGGAGCCCGTCTATTCCCCATGGTCCTTACGGAGTTCCCAGCATCCACTACGGACTACGAGAAATAGATTTACCGGTGAGTAAAATCTTATTTTTCCTAACATCCTCAGCATACGTGTTATATTTTGTTACAAAGGGCATGATCTGGTTGTTATCATGTCTAGCTTTTGATGCCCCCAAACTGGTAGTCGTGGAGACGTACGTCATTTACCTGATAAGTTGCATATGTGGGAAACAGTATGTGGGGAGGACAGTTAGGAGTCTTAATATCAGGTTTTTGGAACACAGACGAAATGTCCTTAAGAGGAATCTTTATCATAGTGTGTCAAGACACGTTACCCATCATCATGATGGTAATGTGGACTCACTAAAGGTACAAGGTATCGAATCTGTGGCCCCTACTCCTAGAGGCGGCGACAGGTTCAATAAATTATGCACAAGAGAAGCATTCTGGATTTTTAATCTGGGCACTTTGGTGCCCGAGGGTCTAAACGAGAATATGGAGATTAATAATATTAATTATTAATAATATCAGATGAATTCCAGGTGCTAGTTGAAATGTTTGCTGTCAGCCTTTCTTCGCCATATATCTCCCCACTCTTACCTCCTCTTTCTTCCTGTTATTTTATTCCTTATACGTATGACTATATGTGTACCTATTTGGCAAACGGTGGTACCACGTACAACAACTCATAGAGTGTAGACCTATTATTGGGTTTGTTGAGTTTGTTATTAATCTGTCATTTTGTCCCTTGTGTAGAATTGAATGTACTCTGAAAAGTGCATTAAAATAAGGGGTGCAGTTTTTGATTGGGATTCATTATCATAGATTGTGGTCCCTTATATATATAAAAAATTGCTCTGCTGTTGTATTGATATATTTTTTCTGTTTCTATATACTGGATAGAATTACGCATTTGCTGTAATATATGGGAGTATATAATGGATGAATAGAAATAACAACAATATTGAAAGAAATAAAAATACAAATTAGAAATCAATATCACATATAGGAACACTTTGGATTTGAACTCAGGACCTTGTGGTTATCAACACAAGGCATTAGACCACAAAGCTAGAGTGTCTATATAGGAGTCTATACAGGAGATATGGATTCTTTGTAGACTTGTTGTTTTTGCTTGTAATTAGTGAATGAGTGCCATCAACCTCTGTCTTTCGTTAATTAGACAATATAAAGTATTTTATTGTTTAGAAAGCATTTTATGATTTATAAGTGTATAGCAATATAATAAATCTACCTTATGTATTTATATTGTAAAGATTATGGTATTATACGGGTTGTTATGTGACTGAAATTTATTTTACACATGTGCGATTAAATCAATGATTATTCAGGTGTGCCAATGTAGGTAGTTTCTAACATGATTGGTCCACTGATATTTAAATAGCATGCAGGACAGCCCCATGTCATCCTCTGACGAAACCGCACACTGACAATTGCGGAGAAACGCGTAAGGACTGGGGCTTAGTCCATACTGATGTCCTTCCTACTACCAGCGGATTCCGACTGAGCAATACCGTTTGGTGCTACTGTCCGTGTGTTGATGTTAACCGTCTCTAGAGATCCTCCGGTGCACCCTGCAACCAAGGAAGGTGCCTCTCTCGACTGTGGCTGTGATTGACAACGGGGGCCGTCCACGGATACTAAACGGATCCACTCCTGGCTGTGAGTAAAGTGGACAATCTTGCAAATGTGGCCCTTTCTAGCGCAGTGAGAGTAGGACGAAAAAAGTCCGTTGAAATAGATACTAAAGCATAAGTATCCAAAGCACCTGGCCGCTCAGCGGCATTAATTAACGGGAGTGGAAAGCCGGCTCCTATCTGACACATAAGGAGATCTCTATGAGTATGTGAAAAACATTTACAGCTGGATTTAAACAGCAATCAACTTCAATTGTTCCTAAAAAGGACTGCATATTGGCCCTCATTCCGAGTTGATCGCTCGCAAGGCGAATTTAGCAGAGTTGCTCACGCTAAGCCTACGCCTACTGGGAGTGTATCTTAGCTTCTTAAAATTGCGACCGATGTATTCGCAATATTGCGATTACAAACTACTTAGCAGTTTCAGAGTAGCTTCAGACTTACTCGGCATCTGCGATCAGTTCAGTGCTTGTCGTTCCTGGTTTGACGTCATAAACACACCCAGCGTTCGCCCAGACACTCCCCCGTTTCTCCGGCCACTCCTGCGTTTTTTCCGGAAACGGTAGCGTTTTTATCCACACGCCCCGAAAACGCTGTGTTTCCGCCCAGTAACACCCATTTCCTGTCAATCACACTACGTTCGCCAGAGCGAAGAAAAAGCCGTGAGTAAAAATACTATCTTCATTGTAAAATTACTTGGCGCAGTCGCAGTGCGAATATTGCGCATGCGTACTAAGCGGAATTTCACTGCGATGCGAAGAAAATTACCGAGCGATCAACTCGGAATGAGGGCCATTGTTCGGGACTCTTTACTGAGAATAAAGTCACAATAAGCACTTTAACTTGGACATAATATAAGCATCCGGTTAAACTCAATCCGCTGCAGCAGGGGGGATTTTTTAATTAATTACTTATTTTTATGTGTACATGTGTTTATTTTATTTTATTGTGTTATATATGTAATAAATTTGATATATTTAGCTACAAGCGCTCTCTGATAATATATATTATCCTTTGTGCTGTTTTGTGTGTGGACAGGTCAGTACTGTCCAGTTGAGAGCTGCTTATTTCAGCACATACGACCCAAAATTGTATGAGTTAGGTGTTAGTGACGCGCTGGAATTATTTGTTTCTTTTCTTGTGTATTCAATACATGATTATTGCAATAAAAGATGTATTACATATCACAGAGGACCCCTCTGTCCCTGACACAAGGGTCTGCATGTTTAAGGAAAAGAAACCTGAGGTAACGTTTCCCCCATCTCATGAGCTGAACGCTTTATTTGAAAAAGCTTGGGAAACTCCAGACAAGAGACTGCAGGTTCCCAAGAGAATTATTATGGCGTATCCTTGCCCCTCAAAGGACAGGTTACGGTGGGAATCCTCACCCACGGTGGACAAGACCTTGATGCGCTTGTCCAAGAAGGTGGCCCTACTGTCCCCGGACACGGCGACCCTAAAGGATCCTGCGGTTCGCAGGCAAGAAACTACCTTAAAAGCAATTTATGCGACTACGGGAGCCCTGCTCAGACCGGCAGCGCAATTGCAGCTTGGGCAGATAACTTGTCATCTGACATGGACACCCTAGATAAAGATAGTATTATATTGACCTTAGGTCACATCAAGGACGCAGCGTTATATATGAGGGAGGCTGCAAAAGATATTGGTATTTTGGGTTCAAGAGCCAATGCCATGGCAATTTCTGCTAGAAGGTCCCTATGGACCCGTCAATGGACCGGTAATGCTGACTCAAAGAGACATATGGAGGCTTTACCTTACAAGGGTGAAGTTTTATTTGGGGAAGGCCTCGCGGACCTGGTTTCCACAGCTACCGCGGGTAAGTCTTCTTTTTTGCCTTACGTTCCCCCACAGCAAAAGAAAACACCTCAATATCAGATGCAGTCCTTTCGGTCTCATAAGTTCAGAAAGGGGCGTGGCTCATCCTTCCTCGCCAGAGGTAGAGGTAGAGGGAAAAGAACACCAGCTACGGCTAGTTCCCAGGAGCAAAAGTTCTCCCCGGCCTCTACCAAATCCACCGCATGACGCTGGGGTTCCGCTGCGGGAGTCCGCACCGGTAGGGGCACGTCTTCAACTCTTCAGCCAGGTCTGGGTTCAGTCACACTTGGATCCTTGGGTGGTCAAAATTGTATCCCAAGGCTACAAACTGGAGTTCGAAGATGTGCCTTCTCACCGATTTTTCAAATCGGCCTTGTCAGCTTCTCCCCCAGAGAGAGCAATAGTTTCATCTGCCATACAAAAGCTGTGTCAACAGCAAGTGCTTAGCAAGGTTCCCCTATTGCAACAGGGGAAGGGGTTTTATTCAACCCTCTTTGTGGTCCCGAAGCCGGATGGCTCAGTCAGACCAATTCTGAATCTAAAATCCCTAAACCTAAATTTGAAGAGGTTCAAATTAAAGATGGAATCTCTCCGGGCAGTGATCTCCAGCCTGGAAGGGGGGGATTTTATGGTGTCACTAGACATAAAGGATGCATACCTTCATGTCCCCATATACCCTCCTCATCAGGCGTACCTGAGATTCGCTGTACAGGATTGTCATTACCAGTTTCAGACGTTGCCGTTTGGTCTTTCCACGGCCCCGGGAATTTTCACCAAGGTAATGGCGGAAATGATGGTGCTCCTGCGCAAGCAGGGGTCACAATTATCCCATACTTGGACGATCTCCTATTAAAAGCAAGATCAAGAGAACATTTACTAAAAAGCGTGTCTCTCTCCCTGAGAGTACTACAACAACACGGCTGGATTTTAAATCTGCCAAAGTCGCAGTTAGTTCCGACAACTCTGCTGTCGTTTTTGGGCATGATTCTGGACATGGAAAAAAGAGGGTTTTTCTCCCAATGGAAAAGGCCCAGGAACTCAAGAACATGGTCCAGGACCTGCTGGAACCAAAAAGAGTGTCAGTTCATCAATGCACTCGAGTATTGGGAAAGATGGTGGCGGCCTACGAGGCCATTCCGTTCGGCAGGTTCCATGCAAGAACTTTTCAGTGGGAACTTCTGGACAAATGGTCAGGGTCCCATCTCCAGATGCATCGGAGGATACGCCTGTCCCCCAGGGCCAGGGTCTCTCTCCTGTGGTGGCTCCAGTGTGCTCACGTTCTAGAGGGTCGCAGGTTCGGAATTCAAGATTGGGTTCTCGTGACCACGGACGCGAGCCTCTGAGGATGGGAAGCGGTCACCCAGGGAAAAAATTTTCAGGGAATATTGTCAAGCCAGGAGGCTTGTCTACACATCAATGTGCTGGAATTATGGGCCATATACAACGGCCTGAAACAGGCGGAGAATCTTCTTCGCAACCTACCCGTTCTGATCCAGTCAGACAACATCACAGCCGTGGCGCATGTAAACCGCCAGGGCGGGACAAGGAGCAGAGCAGCGATGGCGGAAGCCACCAGGATTCTTCGCTGGGCGGAAAATCATGTAAGCGCTCTATCAGCAGTTTTAATTCCGGGAGTAGACAACTGGGAAGCAGACTTCCTCAGCAGGCACGATCTCCATCCAGGGGAGTGGGGACTTCATCAAGAAGTCTTTGCAGAGGTAACAAGTTGTTGGGGACTCCCTCAAATAGACATGATGGCGTCACGCCTCAACAGGAAGCTTCGGACGTATTGTGCCAGGTCGAGGGACCCTCAGGCAGTGGCAGTGGACGCCCTAGTGACACCATGGCTGTTTCAGTTGGTCTATGTGTTCCCTCCACTTCCACTCACCTCAAAAATATTGAGAATCATAAGACCAACAAGAGTGCAGACAATACTCATTGTTCTAAGGGGATGCAGTCAGTTTACCTCCAATCAAAATCCCGACGTTCTAAATCCCGACACCCATTGACCGATGGTCAAAATCCCGACAAGGACGAAATACCGACACGGACTAAATACCGACATTTAAAATACCGACAAGGTCAAAATACCGACATGTAAAATGCCGACAGGTCTAAATACCGACACGAGTTTTTCATGATTTTTTTCATTGAAACCGACTTGTTCATACTTTACCGTCCTAGTGGACCTGGAGGGGGAATATAATAGTGTGCCGAGCGCAGCATGGCGAGCGCAGCGAGCCATGCGAGGGGACGCGGTACACTTTATATGGTGTCCATGTTGATTTATGTCGACATACACACAAAAAAACATCAAAAAATGCATGTCGGTATTTCGACCTGTCGGCATTTTACATGTCGGTATTTTAAATGTCGGTATTTAGTCCGTGTCGGTATTTCGACCTTGTCGGGATTTTGACCATCGGTCAATGGGTGTCGGGATTTAGACCGTCGGGATTTTGATTGGAGGTATTTCATACCGATCCCGTTCTAAGTTAGTTAGCTTGGCTTTCCTTTTTGTTATGTTTGAGCTGGTGTGAATCTCACCACTATCTGTGTAATTCCTTCTCTCAAAGTATGTCCGTCTCCTTGGGCACAGTTTCTAGACTGGGTCTGGTAGGAGGGGCATAGAGGGAGGGGCCAGCCCACACTATTAAACTCTTAAAGTGCCAGTGGCTTCCAAAGGACCCGTCTATACCCCATGGTACTAAATGGACCCCAGCATCCTCTACGGACTACGAGAAAAAGATTTACCGGTAGATAATTAAAATCCTATTTTTGTCTGTTTGTTATTTTCAGGCAGGATTGGATGGCAACAGCCTGCTTGCTTCATGGGACTTAGGGGGGGGGGACGGCTGAACCTCTTGAAGAGTTAATGGTCACGTTCCCCGCTGACGGGACACTAGCTCCTGAGGATACTATTCGCAAGCCTCAACACAGAGAGCGTACATTCCCGCAGCATGCCGCCACCCCTAACAGAGCCAGAAGAGTGGTGAGTAATAAGCCAGCGTCCCGGTTAGCGGGTTTCCGTCCATTATGAAGGCATGAGGGTATGGAGACGCACGGCTTCTACGGGGGTGGCAGTTTCCAAACTTGGTACACAGTGCGGGTGCACAGCTTCTGATGGAGCGAACTGCATCTAAATACGGGGTGGTCTTCTGTATGCCGGCGGTCGGGCTCCCGGCGCTCAGTATACCGGCGCCGGGAGCCCGACAGCCGGCATACCGACACTTATTTTCCCTCGTGGGGGTCCACGACCCCCATAGAGGGAGAATAAAATAGTGCCCGTAGCGTGGCGAGCGCAGCGAGCCCGCAAGGGGCTCATTTGCGCTCGCCACGCTGTCGGTAAGCCGGCGGTCGGGCTCCCGGCGCCGGGATGCTGGTCGCCGGGAGCCTGACCGCCGGCCAGCCGTAGTGAACCCCTAAATACGCTATGGGTGTAGACAGTACCCAGACTGGCATTACAGACTTAAAAGGCGAATTACTCCATTTTAAGCACTTAAAAATTACCTCAGCCAGTATTAAAAAAGCGGGAAGACCACGCGCCATTGAAGGGGCAGTGCTTCACTATGAGCGGATCCAGCAGCCCACCAGCGCCATTTTCCCTCTGCAGTGGACACAGACGCTGACTGACAGGGATGCGCAGCTCCTCCGGTGTGGCTCCACAATAACTTCCCAGGAAGGGCTCTGTGTGGGTTAATTGTGCTTTTAACCTTTCCTGTGTTACAATATGTCAGGCAAAGAGTATGTTTCATGTACGGCAGATCTTCCTTCTGCAGTTCCCCCAACCAGGAAGACCTACTCAGGACCTAAGCTACAGTCCTTTCAGACTGCCAAGTTTAAGGGCAAAGTCAGAGGATCTTCTACTGCCAACAGAGGAGCTAGATAAAAACCACGCAAACCAGCAACTGCTGGTTCTCAGGAAATGAGCTCCAGTTCTGCTTCCTCAAAGCCTTCTGCATGACGGTGGACCGCAAGGCCTGGAAGACTGGCAGGTGGGAGCCTGACTAAAACATTTCAGTCACATCTGGACAACGTCATGCCAGGATCCCCTAGGTCATAGATCTTATTTCCCAGGGCTACAGACTGGAGTTTCAGGAGCTCCCACCTCACAGATTCTTCAAATCGGGCTTACCAGTTTCACAAGGGGCAAGTATAACCATACAGGATGCCATTCAAAAACTGGTACAGACTCAGGTCATTGTTCCAGTTCCACCTCATCTCCAAAACAAGGGATATTATTCCAACTTGTTGCTGGTACCGAAACCGGATGGTTTGGTAAGGTCGATTTTGAATCTAAAATCGTTAAACCCGTACCAAGAGTGTTCAGATTCAAGGTGGAGTCTCTGAGAGCGGTGATCTCAGGTCTGGAGGAGGTGTCTCTGGATATCAAGGATGCGTACCTTCACATTCCGATCTGGCTGTCTCACCAGGCTTATCTACGCTTTGCACTACAGGACTGTCACTACCAGTTCCAGGCCCTGCCATTTGGTCTCTCCACTGCACCAAGGGTGTTCACCAAGGTGATGGCAGAGATGATGTTTTTCCTTTGAAATCAGGGAGTGAACATAATTCCATACCTGGACAATTTTCTGATAAAGGCACCATCCAGGAAAAAGGTTGTTGGACAGCATTGGTCTCACAACCAAACTACTCCTGGATCACGGGTGGATTCTAAATCTCCAAAAATCTCACTTAGAGCCAACTCGGAGGCTCCCACTTCTGGAAATGATACTGGACACAGAGTCGCAGAAAGTTTCTCTTACGTCCTAGAGGATGCTGGGGACTCCGTAAGGACCATGGGGTATAGACGGCTCCGCAGGAGACATGAATAAAGACTTTAGAATGGGTGTGCACTGGCTCCTCCCTCTATGCCCCTCCTCCAGACCTCAGTTAGTTCCTGTGCCCAGTGGAGACTGGATGCACTGCAGGGGAGCTCTCCTGAGTTTCTCTGAAAAGACTTTTGTTAGGTTTTTTATTTTCAGGGAGCACTGCTGGCAACAGGCTCCCTGCATCGTGGGACTGAGGGGAGAGAAGCAGACCTACTTAAATGATAGGCTCTGCTTCTTAGGCTACTGGACACCATTAGCTCCAGAGGGTCGGAACGCAGGTCTCACCCTCGCCGTTCGTCCCAGAGCCGCGCCGCCGTCCTCCTCACAGAGCCGGAAGATAGAAGTCGGGTGAGTATAAGAAGAAAGAAGACTTCAAAGGCGGCAGAAGACTTCAGATCTTCACTGAGGTAACGCGCAGCGTTACCGCTGCGCGCCATTGCTCCCACATACACACACAGGCACAGCATGGGTGCAGGGCGCAGGGGGGGCGCCCTGGGCAGCAATAAACACCTCAATTTAATCTGGCAGCAAGTTTAGGTACTGCAGGTGCAGTATGTTATAAAACCCCCGCCAGTATAAAGATATGAGCGGGACCGAAGCCCGCCATCGAGGGGGCGGGGCTTGATCCTCCAGCACTAACCAGCGCCATTTTCTCCCCAGCATGCTGCAGAGAATCTGCTCCCGTACTCTCCCCTGCTGCACACAGTAGCGGGGCAAAAATGAGGGGGCATATTATTTAGTGCAAATATTATGTTATAAGCGCTATTTAGACTGGAACTTTTGTTTTCAGTATATTGTGGCGCTGGGTGTGTGCTGGCATACTCTCTGTCTCTCCAAAGGGCCTTATTGTGGGTCAGTCCCCATATGTCAGCTATCCCAGTGTGTGTGGGGGTGTCAGTACGTGTGTGTCGACATGTCTGAGGCGGAAGGCTTGTTTAGGGAGGATGCAGAGCAGATGGTGATCGTGTCTCTGTCGGCACAGCCGACACCGGATTGGGTGGACATGTGGAATGTTTTAAATGCTAATGTGAATTAAATACATAAGAGATTGGACGAAGCAGTGTCCAGTGATAGAGCAGGGAGTCAATCCATGGCTTTGACTGTGTCACAAGACCCATCAGGGTCACATAAACGTCCCCTTTCCCAGATAGCAGACATTGATACCGATACGGATTCCGACTCCAGTGTCGACTATGATGATGCACGGTTGCACCCAAGAGTGGCCAAGAGTATTCAATGTATGATTATTGCAATAAAAGATGTTTTGCATATCACGGTGGACCCCTCTGTCCCAGACACGAGGGTCTGCATGTTTAAGGAAAAGAAACCCGAGGTAACGTTTCCCCCATCTCATGAGCTGAACACTTTATTTGAAAAGGTTTGGGAAACTCCTGACAAGAGACTGCAGGTTCCCAAGTGAATTATTATAGCGTATCCTTTTCCCGCGACGGACAGGTTACGGTGGAAATCCTCGCCCACGGTGGACAAGACCTTGACGCGCTTCTCCAAGAAGGTTGCATTACCGTCCCCTGACGCGGCAGCCCTCAAGGATCCTGCGGTTCGCAGACAGGAAACTACCTTAAAATCAATTTGTGACTACGGGTGCCCTGCTCAGACCGGCAGGGGCATCGGCATGGGTGGGTACCGCTATTGCAGCGGGGGCAGATAACTTGTCATCTGACATAGACACCCTAGATAAAGATAGTATTTTGTTGACCTTGGGTCACATTGAGGACACAGCCTTATATATGAGAGAGGCTGTGGGGTTCAAGAGCCAATGCCATGGCAGTTTCTGCTAGAAGGTCCCTGTGGACCCGTCAATGGACAGGTGATGCGGATTCAAAGACACATATGGAGGCTTTGCCTTACAAAGGTGAAGTGTTATTTGGGGACGGCCTCGCGGATCTGGTTTCCACGGCTACCGCGGGTAAGTTCTTCTTTTTTGCCTTACGTTCCCCCACTGCAAAAGAAAACACCTCAATACCAGATGCAGTCCTTTCGGGCGCATAAGTTCAAAAAGGGTCGGGGCTCTTCCTTCCTCGCCAGAGGTAGAGGTAGAGGGAAAAGAACTCCAGCTACGGCTAGTTCCCAGGAACAAAATTCCTCCCCGGCCTCTACAAAATCCACTGCATGACGCTGGGGCTCCGCTGCGGGAGTCCGCAACGGTGGGGGCACGTCTTCGGCTCTTCAGCCAAGTCTGGGTTCAGTCGGACTTGGATCCTTGGGTGGTCGATATAGTATCCCAAGGCTACAAACTGGAGTTCGAAGATGTGCCTCCACGCCGATTTTTCAAATCAGCCTGGCCAGCTTCCCCCCCAGAGAGGGAAATAGTTTTAGGTGCCATACAAAAGCTGTGTCAACAGCAGGTGATTATCAAGGTTCCCCTAGTACAACAGGGGAAAGGGTTTTATTCAACCCTATTTGTGGTTCCGAAGCCGGATGGTTCGGTCAGACCAATTCTGGATCTAAAATCCCTGGACCTATATTGGAAAAGGTTCAAATTCAAGATGGAATCTCTCCGGGCAGTGATCTCCAGCCTGGAAGGGGGGGATTTTATGGTGTCACTGGACATAAAGGATACATACCTTCATGTCCCCATATATCCATCTCAGCGGGCGTACCTGAGATTCGCTGTACAGGATTGTCATTACCAGTTTCAGACGTGCCGTTTGGGCTTTCCATGGCCCCGAGAATTTTCACCAAGGTAATGGCAGAAATGATGGTGCTCCTGCGCAAGCAAGGAGTCACAATTATCCCATACTTGGACGATCTCCTAATAAAGGCAAGCTCAAGAGATCAGTTGCTAAAAAGCGTGGCTCTCTCCCTGAGAGTAATACAACAACACGGCTGGATTCTAAATCTACCAAAGTCGCAGTTGGTTCCGACAACTCGGCTGTCATTTTTGGGCATGGTTCTGGACACGGGAAAAAAGAGGGTTTTTCTCCCAGTGGAAAAAGCCCAGGAGCTCCAGAACATGGTCAAGGACCTGCTAAAACCAAAAAGAGTGTCAGTTCATCAATGCACTCGAGTATTGGGTAAGATGGTGGCGGCCTACGAGGCCGTTCCGTTCTGCAGGTTCCATGCGAGAACTTTTCAGTGGGACCTTCTGGACAAGTGGTCAGGGTCCCATCTACAAATGAATTGGAGGATAAGCCTGTCCCCCAGGGCCAGGGTATCTCTCTTGTGGTGGCTCCAGATCAATGTGCTGTAGTTAAGGGCCATATACAAAGGCTTACTACTAGCGGGGAATCTTCTTCGCAACCTACCCGTTCTGATTCAGTCAGACAACGTCACAGCCGTGGCGCATGTAAACCGCCAGGGTGGGACAAGGTGCATAGCAGCAATAGCAGAAGCCACCAGGATTCTTCGCTGGGAGGAAAATCATGTAAGTGCTCTGTCAACAGCCTTCTTTCCGGGAGTAGACAACTGGGAAGCAGACTTCCTCAGCAGACACGATCTCCATCCAGGAGAGTGGGGGCTTAATTAAGAGGTCTTTGCAGAGGTAACAAGTCGTTGGGGACTTCCTCAAATAGACATGATGGCGTCACGCCTCAACAAGAAGCTTCGGACGTATTGTTCCAGGTCGAGAGACCCTCAGGCAGTGGCCGTGGACGCCCTAGTTACACCGTCGGTGTTTCAGTCGGTCTATGTGTTTCCCCAACTTCCATTCATCTCAAAAGTATTGAGAATCATGAGAAAAACAAGAGTGCAGACAATTCTCATTGTCCCAGTTTGGCCTCGAAGGGCCTGGTATTCAGATCTTCAGGAAATGCTCAGAAGATCCGTGGCCTCTTCCTCCCAGGGAGGACCTGTTGCAACAGGGGCCCTGTGTGTTCCAATACTTACCACGGTTGCGTTTGACGGCATGGCGGTTGAACACCAAATCCTAGCTAGGAAAGGTATTCCGGGGGAAGTCATCCCTACTCTGATCAAGGCTAGGAAGGAAGTAACGGCGAAGCATTATCACCGTATCTGGGGAAAATATGTATATTGGTGTGTAGCCAAGAATGCTCCTACGGAGGATTTTCAGCTGGGTCGTTTTCTCCACTTCCTGCAGACAGGAGTGGATATGGGCCTCAAGTTAGGCTCCATCAAGGTGCAGATTTCGGCCTTATCTATTTTCTTTCAGAAGGAATTGGCTTCTCTCCCAGAAGTCCAGACTTTTGTAAAGGGAGTGCTGCACATCCAGCCACCTTTTGTGCCCCCAGTGGCACCGTGGGACTTTAACGTGGTGTTACAGTTACTTAAATCACACTGGTTTGAACCTCTTCAAACGGTTGACTTAAAATTTCTCACTTGGAAAGTAGTCATGTTGTTGACTTTGGCATCTGCAAGGCAGGTGTCCGAATTGGCGGCTTTGTCTCACAAGAGCCGCTATCTGATTTTCCATGTGGATCGGGCGGAGTTAAGAACTCGCCCTCAGTTTCTACTTTAGGTGGTTTCGTCGTTTCATATGAACCAACCTATTGTGGTGCCTGTGGCTACGGGTGACTTGGAGGATTCCAAGTCCCTTGAGGTAGTCAGGGCCTTAAAAATTTATGTAGCCAGGACGGCTAGAGTTAGGAAAACAGAGGCACTGTTTGTCCTGTATGCAGCCAACGAGGTTGGCGCTCCTGCTTCAAGGCAGACTATTGCTCGCTAGATCTGTAATACGATTCAGCAGGCTCATGCTACGGCTGGATGGCTGTTACCAAATTCGAAAAAGGCCCATTCTACTAGGAAGGTGGGCTCTTCTTGGGCAGCTGCCCGAGGTGTCTCGGCAGTGCAGCTTTGCCGAGCAGCTACTTGGTCGGGTTCAAACACTTTTGCAAAATTCTACAAGTTTGATACCCTGGCTGATGAGGACCTCCTGTTTGCTCAATCGGTGCTGCAGAGTCATCCGCACTCTCCCGCCCGGTTTGGAGCTTTGGTATAATCCCCATGGTCCTTACGGAGTCCCCAGCATACTCTAGGACGTAAGAGAAAATAAGATTTCTCTTACGTCCTAGAGGATGCTGGGGACTCCGTAAGGACCATGGGGTATAGACGGGCTCCGCAGGAGACATGGGCACTATAAAGAACTTTAGAATGGGTGTGCACTGGCTCCTCCCTCTATGCCCCTCCTCCAGACCTCAGTTAGATCCTGTGCCCAGAGGAGATTGGGTGCACTACAGGGGAGCTCTCCTGAGTTTCTCTGATTAAAAGAATTGTGTTAGGTTTTTTACTTTCAGGGAGCCCTGCTGGCAACAGGCTCCCTGCATCATGGGACTGAGGAGAGAGAAGCAGCCTACTTAAGTGATAGGCTCTGCTTCTTAGGCTACTGGACACCATTAGCTCCAGAGGGATCGGAACGCAGTCTCACCCTCGCCGTTCGTCCCAGAGCCGCGCCGCCGTCCTCCTTGCAGAGCCGGAAGATAGAAGCCGGGTAAGTATTAGAAGAAAGAAGACATCACAGGCGGCAGAAGACTTCTGATCTTCACTGAGGTAACGCTGCGCGCCATTGCTCCCACACACAACACACACTGAGGCACGGATGGGTGCAGGGCGCAGGGGGGGGGCGCCCTGGGCAGCAATATAAAACCTCTAGGCTGGCATTTTAGTATATATGGGCTTCGGAGGCAATATATATACAAATCCCCCGCCAGTATTGTATTTTTGAGCGGGACCGAAGCCCGCCGCTGAGGGGGCGGAGCTTGATTCCACAGCACTGACCAGCGCCATTTTCTCCACAGCACACTGCAGAGAAGCTGGCTCCCCGGACTCTCCCCTGCTGAACACGGTGACAGAGGGCTTAAAAAGAGGGGGGGCTGGGGCACTTAATTTGGCAGTGAAGGTATATTGAATAATATTAAAGCGCTGTGTGTCTGGGAAATTGTTTTCCAGGCTCATTGGCGCTGGGTGCGGGCTGGCATACTCTCTCTCTCTGTCTCTCCAAAAAGGGCCTTATTGTGGGACTGTCTCCAGATTGTATATTTCCCAGAGTGTGTGGGGGTGTCGGTACGCGTGTGTCAGCATGTCTGAAGCGGAAGGCTCTTCTAGGGAGGAGGTGGAGCAAATGAGTGTGGTGTCTCCGTCGGCAACGCCGACACCTGATTGGTTGGATATGTGGAATGTTTTAAATGCAAATGTGAATTTATTACATAAAAGGTTGGACAAAGCGGAGTCCAGGGAAAATGCAGGGAGTCCATCCTTGCCTTTTACTATGTCACAGGGCCCTTCTGGGTCTCAGAAGCGCCCGCTATCCCAAATAGCAGACACTGTTACCGACACGGATTCTGACTCCAGTGTCGACTACGATGATACGAGGTTGCAGCCAAAGTTGGCAAAAAGTATTCATTATATGATTATTGCAATAAAAGATGTGTTGCATATCATGGATGACCCCTCTGTACCTGACACGAGGGTCCACATGTTTAAAGAAAAGAAACCGGAGGTTACTTTCCCCCCTTCCCATGAGTTAAATGAGTTGTTTGAAAGGGCTTGGGAAACTCCAGACAAGAAACTGCAGATTCCCAAAAGGATTCTTATGGCGTATCCTTTCCCGGCTTAGGACAGGATACGGTGGGAATCCTCCCCCATGGTGGACAAGGCGTTAACGCGCTTATCCAAAAAGGTGGTGCTGCCGTCGCAAGATACCGCAGCCCTCAAGGATCCTGCTGATCGCAGGAAGGAGACTACCTTGAAGTCAATTTATACCCTGGATAAAGATACCATTTTACTGACCTTGGGTCATATAAAGGATGCTGTCCTATATATGAGAGATGCTCAGAGAGACGTTGGCCTACTGGGTTCCAGAGCCAACGCCATGGCGATTTCTGCTAGGCGAGCCCTGTGGACCCACCAATGGATGGGTGATGCCGACTCAAAGAGGCATATGGAGGTTTTGCCTTACAAGGATGAGGATTTATTTGGGGAAGGTCTCACGGACCTGGTTTCAACAGCTACCGCAGGTAAATCCGCTTTTTTACCTTATGTTTCCTCACAGCCAAAGAAAACGCCACATTATCAGATGCAGTCCTTTCGGTCGCATAAATCCAAAAGAGGACGGGGATCTTCCTTTCTCGCCAGAGGTAAAGGCAGAGGGAAAAAGCTGCCAGCTACAGCTAGTTCCCAGGAGCAGAAGTCCTCCCCGGCTTCTACTAAATCCACCGCATGACGCTGGGGCTCCGCTGAGGTAGTCCGCCCCAGTGGGGGCACGTCTTCGACTTTTCAGCCACGTCTGGGTTCAATCACAGTTGGATCCCTGGGCAATAGAAATTGTTTCCCAGGGTTACAAGCTGGAATTCGAAGATGTGCCTCCTCGACGGTTTTTCAAATCGGCCCTACCAGCTTCTTCCCCAGAGAGGGAGGTAGTTTTAAGTGCAATTCAAAAACTGTGTCTTCAACGAGTGGTGGTCAAAGTTCCCCTGCTTCAACAGGGGATGGGGTACTACTCAACCCTGTTTGTGGTCCCGAAACTGGACAGTTCAGTCAGACCCATTCTGAATTTAAAATCCTGAAACCTATACTTGAACAGGTTCAAATTCAAGATGGAATCGCTCAGAGCGGTCATCGCCAGCCTGGAAGGGGGGGATTATATGGTGTCTCTGGACATAAAGGATGCATACCTTCATGTCCCCATATATCCTCCTCATCAGGCGTTCCTGAGGTTTGCTGTACAGGATTGTCATTACCAATTTCAGACGTTGCCGTTTGGACTTTCCACGGCCCCGAGGATTTTCACCAAGGTAATGGCGGAAATGATGGTGCTCCTGCGCAAGCAGGGAGTCACAATTATCCCGTACTTGGACGATCTCCTGATAAAAGCAATATCGAGAGAACAGTTGCTGAACAACGTGTCACTCTCCCTGAGGGTGTTGCAGCAGCACGGCTGGATTCTCAACCTACCAAAGTCACAGTTGGTTCCAACGACCCGATTGCCTTTCTTAGGCATGATTCTGGACACGGAACAAAAAAGGGTTTTTCTCCCATTGGAAAAGGCCCAGGAACTCCAGAGCTTGGTCAGGGACCTGTTGAAGCCGAAAAGGGTGTCGGTCCATCAATGCACTCGAGTTCTGGGAAAGATGGTGGCGTCTTTTACGAGGCCATTCCCTTCAGTAGGTTCCATGCAAGGACTTTTCAGTGGGACCTTCTGGACAAGTGGTCCGGGTCCCATCTACATATTCATCAGAAGATCAGCCTGTCCCCCAGGGCCAGGGTATCTCTCTTGGGGTGGCTGCAGAGTACTCACCTTCTAGAGGGTCGCAGGTTCGGCATTCACGACTGGGTTCTGGTGACCATGGACGCGAGCCTCCGAGGATGGGGAGCAGTCACACTGGGAAGAAACTTCCAGGGACTGTGGCAAGCCAGGGGGCTTGTCTACACATCAACGTACTGGAATTGAGGGCCATATACAACGGCCTCCGTCAAGCGGAGAATCTTCTTCGCGACCTACCGGTTCGGATTCAATCAGACAACGTCACAGCCGTGGCTCATGTAAACCGCCAAGGCGGGACAAGGAGCAGAGTGGCAATGGCGGAAGCCACCAGGATTCTGCGCTGGGTGGAAAATCACGTAAGCGCTCTGTCAGCGGTATTCATTCCGGGAGTGGACAACTGGGAAGCAGACTTCCTCAGCAGACACGATCTCCATCCAGGAGAGTGGGGTCTTCATCAAGAAGTCTTTGCAGAAATAGCAAGTCTTTGGGGACTTCCTCAAATAGACATGATGGCGTCACGCCTCAACAAAAAACTTCTGAGGTATTGTGCCAGGTCAAGGAACCCTCATGCTGTAGCAGTGGACGCCCTGGTGACACCGTGGGTATTTCAGTCGGTCTATGTATTCCCTCCTCTTCCTCTCATCTCAAAAGTATTGAGAATCATAAGACGAAAAGGAGTACAGACAATTCTCACTGTTCCAGATTGGCCTCGAAGGGCCTGGTATCCGGATCTACAGGAAATGCTCACAGAAGATCCGTGGCCGCTTCCTCTCAGAGAGGACCTGTTGCAACAGGGGCCCTGTCTGTTCCAAGACTTACCGCGGCTGCGTTTGACGGCATGGCGGTTGAACGCCAGATCCTAGCAGGAAAGGGCATTCTGGACGAGGTCATCCCTACTCTGATAAAGGCTAGGAAAGAGGTGACAGCAAAACATTATCACCGTATCTGGAGGAAATAGGTCTCTTGGTGTGAAACCAAGAATGCTCCTCTGGAAGATTTCCATCTGGGCCGTTTTCTCCACTTCCTACAGACTGGAGTTAATATGGGCCTAAAATTAGGCTCCATTAAGGTTCAGATTTCGTCCCTATCCATTTTCTTTCAGAAGGAATTGGCATTTCTACCAGAAGTCCAGACTTTTGTGAAGGGAGTGCTGCATATCCAGCCTCCTTTTGTGCCTCCAGTGGCACCATGGGACCTTAACGTGGTGTTACAATTCCTTAAGTCTCCCTGGTTTGAGCCTCTTCAATCCGTGGAATTAAAGTATCTCACTTGGAAGGTGGTCATGTTGTTGGCCTTGGCATCGGCAAGGCGAGTGTCTGAGTTGGCGGCTTTGTCTCACAAAAGCCCCTATCTGATTTTCCATGTGGATAGAGCCAAGTTGCGGACTCGTCCTCAATTTTTGCCTAAGGTGGTTTCCTCTTTTCATATGAACCAACCTATTGTGGTGCCTGTGGCTGCGCGGAACTTGGAGCATTCCGAGTCCCTTGATGTGGTCAGGACATTGAAAATTTATGTAGCCAGAATGGCTCGGGTTAGGAAAACAGAGGCACTGTTTGTCCTGTATGCAGCCAACAAGGTTGGCGCTCCTGCTTCTAAGCAGACTATTGCTCGCTGGATCTGTAACACGATTCAGCAGGCTCATTCTATGGCTGGATTGCCGTTACCAAATTTGGTAAAAGCCCATTCCACTAGGAAGGTGGGCTCTTCTTGGGCGGCTGCCCGAGGCGTCTCGGCATTGCAGCTTTGCCGAGCGGCGACTTGGTCAGGGTCAAATACTTTTGCTAAAATCTACAAGTTTGATACCTTGGCTGAGGAGGACCTCATGTTTGCTCAATCAGTGCTGCAGAGTCATCCGCACTCTCCCGCCTGTTTTGGAGCTATGGTATAATTCCCATGGTCCTTACGGAGTCCCCAGCATCCTCTAGGATGTAAGAGAAAATAAGATTTTAAACCTACCGGTAAATCTTTTTCTCCTAGTCCGTAGAGGATGCTGGGCGCCCGTCCCAGTGCGGACAACATTCTGCAAGACTTGTATATAGTTATTGCTTGCATAAGGGTTATGTTACAGTTTTGATCGGTCTTTGACTGATGCTGTTTATTTCATACTGTTGACTGGTTCGTATATTCCAGGTTATACGGTGTGGATGGTGTGGGCTGGTATGAATCTTGCCCTTAGATTAACAAAATCCTTTCCTCGTACTGTCCGTCTCCTCTGGGCACAGTTTCTCTAACTGAGGTCTGGAGGAGGGGCATAGAGGGAGGAGTCAGTGCACACCCATTCTAAAGTTCTTTATAGTGCCCATGTCTCCTGTGGAGCCCGTCTATACCCCATGGTCCTTACGGAGTCCCCAGCATCCTCTACGGACTAGGAGAAAAAGATGTACCGGTAGGTTTAAAATCTTATTTTTAAACCTACCGGTAAATCTTTTAAAACTAGTCCGTAGAGGATGCTGGGCGCCCGTCCCGGTGCGGACAAATTCTGCAAGGCTTGTATATAGTTGTTGCTGACATAAGGGTTATGTTACAGTTGAGATCAGTCTTTGGCTAATGCTGTTTGGTTCATACTGTTAACTGGTTTGGTTCATTCCATGTTGTACGGTATGTATGGTGTGGGCTGGTATGTATCTTGCCCTTAGATTAACAAAAATCCTTTCCTCGTACTGTCAGTCTCCTCTGGGCACAGTCCTAACTGAGGTCTGGAGGAGGGGCATAGAGGGAAAAGGCATTGGTAATCCAGTCGATGGTTCAGGATGTCCTGAAGCCAACCCGGATATTGGTGCATCTATGCATTCGCCTTCTGTGGAAAATGGTGGCCTCCTACTGTGGAGATGTGTCCGGTCCCCCGAGACACATCCCGTCAGCAGCACGCAGGGGATCTGTGTCCCCTGCGGAAGTGTGTGCGGGGCAGCGCTGGGGCAGTTGGTCTGCCCCCAGCGTTTGTCCGTGGGCAGGAGCGGCGGGTGTCCGGTGCAGGGGTTACCCTCTTCCCTGCACCGGACCGGAGGCTGCGGGGTAGCTTAAATGTTGGCGCCCTCCGGGAGCCAATCGCGGCTCCCGAAGCGGCAGCCAATCAGAGAGGGACGCGGCGAGCCAATCGGCGCTCGCCGCGTCATAGGCCCCGCCCCCGGCGTCTGACGTCAGACGCCGGGTGGGAGCCTGAAGACAGGACGGCGCGCAGGAGCGCGAGGAGGAGATACGCCGGGCGGGAGCCGAAGACAGCGCGCGCGCGGAAGAGCGCGAAGAAGAGGAAAGCGGTCGGGCTCCTGAAGGAAGATGTCCAGCGGCGGCTGGACGCGGAGCAGCGGAGGCGACGCCGCTGGCCAGGACGGGTCAGCGGCAGAAGAGGACGCTGGAGTTCCCTGGAGCAGGTGAGGCCTCGGTGAGGCAACATTCACCCCCTCCCCTTTTCCTCCCTCGACCACCAGGGACGGGCACTAGGCCCGGGGCACAATTCAGGCACTAGGCCTGTTGCGCAGATAGGAGTTTGGGGGTCACCATTGGAGTAGGTGGTTTGGGCATTAGGCCCAAGCCACCACAAAGCGGCACAGTTAGGCGGGCGTTAGGCCCGGGGGCATATCAGGCAATAGGCCTGCGGGGCATTAGAGGGCGTTAGGCCCTAGTGTATTTTGGCCAATTAGGGAATATTAAGGTGACCCTGGGCACAAGGCCCAGGTCACCCAACGGGCAACAAGTTAGGCGGGCGCTAGGCCCGTGGGTGAAGTCAGGCCTCCGGCCTGTGTGCAGCTAGGGGGCGCTAGGCCCAGTGAATAAGACCCCCGAGGTGAATAAAGGTGGCACTGGGCACTAGGCCCAGGCCACCCTGAGGTGTTAGGTAGGCAGGGTGAGAGTACGGTAGGTGGGTGAGCTGTGCGGCCCCCACTACTGGGTGTTCTGAGTCGGGTAACTCAAGGGACCGTACCGTCGCTTGCATTGTGTATCGTGATGTATGTTACCGTGCGGGGCAAAGTGTGAGCTCGTTAAGTGCGTTTAGTTTTGTTGCACCACACCCACAGAGCTAGTTTGAGGGCTCTGCCGTTGTAGTTAGTATAGGGTGTGACACTAGGTTAGAGTTAGGCCCTGCACAGCTGTTTGTTTGTTTGTTTGTTTACCTCCTTACAGGGACCTGTAGGAGAAGAAGACGTTCGCAGTGCGAAACTGACGGTGAGTAACATCTGTGTGCGTTTGTCCCTTGTCTGTCCCCGAACGCCGGAGTCGGGATTGCTCACGGACGTGAGAATCCTTTTCATCACACTACGTGCGAGAGCGCGAGTGTGTGAAATCTGGGTGGCTGAGGCTTTGAGCCGGTGATGACCTTTCACCCAACCGGTGAAGGTCGCGGTCACCCCTGGGGGTATCCCCTCTTCCAGTGGAAGAAGAGTCGATACCCCCTTTAAGGTAAACCATTCTCTCCTCAGCTCGGTCGTCGGTCAGCTCCGAGAGGTAATCGCCGTGTCCGGATCCGATTGAAGATTTCCAGGTCCGTTGAGGGTTCCGGTACCTGAAGGTGAGAGAGCGGCGCCTGGTGAGTACCGAGTCTACACCTGCACGGCAGCAGGCACCACACGCACCGCAGTCGCACCTCTCACACTTGGCGTAGTCGGCAGGATCAGAGAGACCGGATCACGGACACGATGTGGAACGCCACCAAGAAGACCTCCCTGCGGATGGCTCCGGAACAGACTCACCCACGGACGCGTGCGGACCAGAGCGACTGGGTGACGGTGTCTGGGGCAGACCTCCTGAAGATAGTGCAGCGGTCGGTCCAGCGTGGAAAAGAAGAGCGCCGGGAGAAGGGGCGCAAGAAGGCGGCTGTGACGCCCTGCAAGAGATGTCGGCAAACAGGGCACTTTGCCGACGAGTGTACGTGGCGAGAGACGTCCCCAAAGAAGGTGGTCCAGGAAGCGGACCGAAGACGTCAGCAGGGCCAAGTGAAGAAGGAGCCCTGGTGTTTGCTCTGCGGAAACTACGGGCATGAGCACAACAGTTGTCCTTGGGACGAAGAGTTGAGCGAAGACGAGGTTGATCCCCGGTGTGAAAGCTGTGGAGATCCCCGACATCGGCTCCTGGAATGCCCATGGACGGAAGACAGGACGGACTACGAGGCCACGGTGAAGCAGATGACGGAGTCTCGTCAGCAACTTTGGGACCGGGTGGCTGCAGAGCCTGTGTGTGCACTCTGCGAGGCGAGAGGACACGCGCTTCCCGATTGTCCGTGGAATGAAGACCGGATGATTGCGGATGGTCGCGCCCAGAGATGGGAGGAGGAAACCAGGTAAATGGAGCGGAAGGCCTTGCTTGAAGTTAG
Organism: Pseudophryne corroboree; assembly: GCF_028390025.1. NCBI lineage: Eukaryota > Metazoa > Chordata > Amphibia > Anura > Myobatrachidae > Pseudophryne > Pseudophryne corroboree. The sequence goes on along the minus strand of NC_086446.1, from coordinate 393,986,749 downwards.
TTCGCAGGTGTCCATTTCCTCTGAGCCGGAACCAACGGGTGAAGATTCCCCAGGGAAGGAGGTGGACCAGGAACCCGTCTTGGAGAAGGTGGCAGTGGCCCTCCCTTGTTGGAAGTGTCGGCGACCAGGACATGCGGCCAGTAAGTGCCCCTGGGAAGATGCCGCGGACCTACTCTGTCCCAAGAAAGTGACCCCAGTAAGGCAGAATCCTTTCCCGCATCAGACGGAGGTGGACGACTGGGAGGTGAAGAGACCACGCTGCGAAGAAAAGCGTGAAGACCCAGTGACGGAGATGTCCGGAATCTCCCCGCGATGGAACCGTCCACGACCAGGACGTGTGGAACAGGAGTGTCCTGGGTACCAAGAGATGCCAGCGGAAACTAAGGAGTACGCTGAGGAAGTAAAGAATCCAGCGGAACGAAGGAGTACGCTGAGGAAACAGAGGTGCCAGCGGAAAGGACTAAGTACGCTGAGGAGGAAAATAGTCCCCTAGTCCAGGTATCGGTGGAGGAGGACTCGGACTACGGTGAGCTGTCCGCCGACGAATCCCTCCCGGAACAGATGGAGGACGACTCTGGCATCGGAAGCGCCGATGAGAGTGACTGGCAGGATCGGGTGGAGTCGTGCTCCCAGTTGAATGCCCTCCGTGAAGAGGAGGAGGTAGTCCTGGAGCAAGAATACCTGCCGGAAGTGCCGAAATGGACGGACGTACGGGGACAGGATCGTGATGCCGTGGGAGGACCCGTTCCAGAGGAAGACACAGGACCTTTGGAGATGCCCCACGAGGAAATTCGACATATGATGGCTGTTGCCCGGGAGGAAATGGATGCCCCGGAGGATTCCGCTGTTGGGTGGTGGTCGGTACCACGCCCTGAAGACAGGGACGATGTCCCAGACGATCTGGAAGGCCAAGAGTGGGTGACTGCTGTCCCCGTGGAGGAAGATTCCCCTTGGTGGCCCACGGTGAGCGACCGTGGGGAGATGCCACTTCCCCAGAGGATCCACCGATGGAGGTCAGGAGGAGCGAAGAAGAGGAACCCGGAGCTGGAGGTGGAAGGATGTGGGGTCACAGCCTGTCCGGGCTGGACCCTTGAACACAACCTCGCCGGAGGGACCTCGGAATTCCCTGACCCGCGGACAATGGACGGCGTGGAGATCTTTGTAGGGACTACAAAGGAAAAAGGGGGGGGAAATGTGGAGATGTGTCCGGTCCCCCGAGACACATCCCATCAGCAGCACGCAGGGGATCTGTGTCCCCTGCGGAAGTGTGTGCGGGGCAGCGCTGGGGCAGTTGGTCTGCCCCCAGCGTTTGTCCGTGGGCAGGAGCGGCGGGTGTCCGGTGCAGGGGTTACCCTCTTCCCTGCACCGGACCGGAGGCTGCGGGGTAGCTTAAATGTTGGCGCCCTCCGGGAGCCAATCGCGGCTCCCGGAGCGGCAGCCAATCAGAGAGGGACGCGGCGAGCCAATCGGCGCTCGCCGCGTCATAGGCCCCGCCCCCGGCGTCTGACGTCAGACGCCGGGCGGGAGCCTGAAGACAGGACGGCGCGCAGGAGCGCGAGGAGGAGATACGCCGGGCGGGAGCCGAAGACAGCGCGCGCGCGGAAGAGCGCGAAGAAGAGGAAAGCGGTCGGGCTCCTGAAGGAAGATGTCCAGCGGCGGCTGGACGCGGAGCAGCGGAGGCGACGCCGCTGGCCAGGACGGGTCAGCGGCAGAAGAAGACGCTGGAGTTCCCAGGAGCAGATGAGGCCTCGGTGAGGCAACATTCACCCCCTCCCCTTTTCCTCCCTCGACCACCAGGGACGGGCACTAGGCCCGGGGCACAATTCAGGCACTAGGCCTGTTGCGCAGATAGGAGTTTGGGGGTCACCATTGGAGTAGGTGGTTTGGGCATTAGGCCCAAGCCACCACAAAGCGGCACAGTTAGGCGGGCGTTAGGCCCGGGGGCATATCAGGCAATAGGCCTGCGGGGCATTAGAGGGCGTTAGGCCCTAGTGTATTTTGGCCAATTAGGGAATATTAAGGTGACCCTGGGCACAAGGCCCAGGTCACGCAACGGGCAACAAGTTAGGCGGGCGCTAGGCCCGTGGGTGAAGTCAGGCCTCCGGCCTGTGTGCAGCTAGGGGGCGCTAGGCCCAGTGAATAAGACCCCCGAGGTGAATAAAGGTGGCACTGGGCACTAGGCCCAGGCCACCCTGAGGTGTTAGGTAGGCAGGGTGAGAGTACGGTAGGTGGGTGAGCTGTGCGGCCCCCACTACTGGGTGTTCTGAGTCGGGTAACTCAAGGGACCGTACCGTCGCTTGCATTGTGTATCGTGATGTATGTTACCGTGCGGGGCAAAGTGTGAGCTCGTTAAGTGTGTTTAGTTTTGTTGCACCACACCCACAGAGCTAGTTTGAGGGCTCTGCCGTTGTAGTTAGTATAGGGTGTGACACTAGGTTAGAGTTAGGCCCTGCACGGCTGTTTTTTTGTTTGTTTACCTCCTTACAGGGACCTGTAGGAGAAGAAGAAGTTCGCAGTGCGAAACTGACGGTGAGTAACATCTGTGTGCGTTTGTCCCTTGTCTGTCCCCGAACGCCGGAGTCGGGATTGCTCACGGACGTGAGAATCCTTTTCATCACACTACGTGCGAGAGCGCGAGTGTGTGAAATCTGGGTGGCTGAGGCTTTGTGCCGGTGATGACCTTTCACCCAACCGGTGAAGGTCGCGGTCACCCCTGGGGGTATCCCCTCTTCCAGTGGAAGAAGGGTCGATACCCCCTTTAAGGTAAACCATTCTCTCCTCAGCTCGGTCGTCGGTCAGCTCCGAGAAATAATCGCCGTGTCCAGAATCCGATTGAAGATTTCCAGGTCCGTTGAGGGTTCCGGTACCTGAAGGTGAGAGAGCGGCGCCTGGTGAGTACCGAGTCTACACCTGCACGGCAGCAGGCACCACACGCACCGCAGTCGCACCTCTCACACTACGAGGAGCTTCAGTACGGAAGGTTTCATGCGAGGCCCTTCCAGCTGGATCTGTTGGACAAATGGTCTGGATCACATCTTCACATGCACCAGAGGATCCGTCTGTTGCCAAAGGCCAGGATCTCCCTTCTGTGGTGGCTCCAAAGTTCTCATCTAATCAAGGGCTGACAGTTTGGGATTCAGATTTGGATTCTGCTAACCACGGATGCAAGCCTCAGAGGTTGGGGAGCGGTCACCGAGGGGGTGCAGTTTCAAGGAAGATGGTCGAGTCAGGAAGTCGTCCTTCCAATCAACATTCTGGAATTCAGGGTGGTATACAACGCCCTTCTGCAGGCCTCAAATCTTCTTCAGGATCGGGCCATTCGGGTTCAGTCGGACAATGTCACGCCAGTAACGTACATAAACCTACGGGGCGGAATGAAAAGCAGAGCAGCAATGTCAGAGTTATCAAGAATTCTCCTCTGGGCAGAAAAACACGCTGTGGCAGTGTGGCTGGAGAGAGAGCCCTCCGCCACATGGTTAATGGCGGCCACGGCACTGAAGGGGTTAATCCTCAGCTGCCAGGCACCATTTGGACAATAGGCGCTTGGCGTCACTGTGAAACGTACTTACAGAGCTGGGCGCGAACTGTTTAAAAGTATGTTTAATGCAGGGGCGTATCTACTGTTTGGCGAGGATGGCACTCGCCAGAGGCGCCGGCAAGAGGGGGCGCTGCCTGGCTGTGCCACCCACGGCGGCCCAGAGCTGTATTAAGAGGGGGGGACGACACACAGCCGGCTCACCTTAACAGCAGCGCAGCAGTGGATTACAGAGCACGGGGACAAGGAGACACTGGCGGGTATGGAATGGATCCGCATGTGAATCAAGCTGACAGGTCAATGAAGTGAGTAGCGGCAACAGATGGCGCCGTATGCAGCCAGGTACCCCACCATGCGAGTCACAGGTGAGCCGGCCCTACCCCACTTCTGCTGGGCCGATGCACATAGTGCGATCTGCGCCGAGCCGGGGACTGCCGCTACCGCGATCGGAGCTCTCAGATTTGGGGAATGGCTGCTGGTCACTAGAGGCGGCTTCTGCTCAGAAAACGGCCGCGGAAGCTGCTGCCTACGAGCTGCTGCCAGCTTATATTAAATCAGCGGGGTGGGACTTTAAATCCATCGGAGCACTTATCATCAGATGACATTTAACTCACGGCAATTGGAGGTGTAACGTGGGCGGAGCGAGAGCTTTGGTCTCCCTGATGTCCGCTCCTGCCATGCCGATGTGAGATGCGCGCCGATAGTAAATCTGTGTGCCATGCTGCATGTGCCTTTTTAAATAGTAAGGCAGCGTACAGTCTTTAACAGCAGTCAGCATTTGTAGTGCGCTGCACTGTGTATGTGTGGCTGTTGCCCCACCCCTGCCTCTACACTTGCTATGATCACTGGAGCTGCAGCACGGCCACGGACTCTGCAGATCTCTGATGTGGAGCCTTGTGGAGTGCACTGGGAACGGCCAGTGGCAGTAGAAGAGGGGGTAGGTGATCAGAGACAAGCCTGTCTGCCCTATTTCTCCAGCTCACCCCTTACTTCTGTCTCTCTGACTCCTCCTTTTCCTCACCATGTCTCTATCACCCTCTGTCTCTCTGACACCGCCCCCCCCCCCTGTCTATCTCTATTACCCCTCTGTCTCTCTGACACCAACCCCCCCGTGTCTATCTCTATCACCCTCTGTCTCTCTGACACCGCCCCCTTCCCCCCCGTGTCTATCTCTATTACCCCTCTGTCTCTCTGACACCCCTCCACCTGTGTCTATCTCTATTACCCCTCTGTCTCTCTGACATAGACCCAGCCGCCACGTGTCTGTCTCTATAACCCCTCTGTCTCTCCCCCGTGTCTGTATCCATTACCCCTCTGTCTCTCTGACACCAACACCCCCCATGTCTGTATCCATTACCCCTCTGTCTCTCTGCCCCCCCACCCGTCTCTGTCTCTATCACCCCATGTCTCTCTGACACCTTCTTTCCCTCACCATATCCCCCATTTATCAACATTAATTTTTAATTATGTTAATTAACATTACCGCCCGCCACGTTTTTTTACGTGAATTCAGTATTGAAGCTGCTGCCTAAAACACCCAGCAGCACTGTTTGTCACATTCAGACAGTGCTGACGAATGAATACAAAGCTGTTTTTCTCTCTTTCATAGATTGGCGTATGCGCAGTGCATCTTCCTTTCTACCACTGCATGCAGAACTTCAAGTTGTCTGTACCCCATTTCCAGCACTGCCCGAGTGATGTGACCAGGGATGGTTGAATCTCTTCCCTCTGTCTGTATCTTCTGTCTGACTGTCCCTCCCTTCCGTCTGTATCTTTACTGTCCATCTGTCTCTCCTCCCTCTGTCACTCTGCTCTCTGTATCTTTCTTCTTCCTGTCAGTCTCTTTGATCTGTGTCTCTCTTCCCACTGTCCTCTCACATCATCTGTCTGTCTCTCTTCCCTATCTGTCTCTTTCTCCCATCTGCCTGTCTCTGCTAGTATTGGGCTTCTCTTGGCTATATGTGGGTATTGGGGGTTTCAGGGTACTCTGTGGGGGTACATCCATTTATTTACGGTATTGCCTCTACTAGGGCTGCTTCCAGAAATTTCCCGGGCTGGTTTTCCATCCCTATCCGCCCCTGTATGCAGCCACGTATAGCGCCACCTCCTGCTGCTGCCTGTTTCACTGGTCTGTCAGGCTGTTTCATCTATGCCTGCCTGCCCACCGGTACCTCCCGCTCCTTTAGCTGCTGTGCAAGAGCCCTGTACAGAAGGAGAGAGAGAGTCGTGTTAAGGTCTTTTCAGCTGCCGCTGGTCTCCCGGTTGGGGCAATGTGGGGACTGTGTCTCCGAGACAGGGAAGCAGCCCGTGTGTTGCGTGAGAACTGGTCTTGGTCGGGGAGCTTGACTCAAGTGAGTGCTGCACTGGATGTTACTATGTGGGGAGGAAAGGGAGGGGAAGTGTGTATTGCAGGCTCCCCCTCAGTGTCCCTGCCCTCACCCACCCTATAACTCCCACTCTGTTTCCATGTCCCCACCCAACCCTATAACTCCCCCTCAGTATCCCTGCTCTCAGCCTCCCTGCAACTCCCCCTCTGTGTCCCTCCCCTTCCCTGTAACTTCCCCTCCGTGTCCCGGGGGGGGGGGGGGGGGGGGGGGGGGGCGCCAGTCCCTTATTTTGCCATGGGCGCTCGGGCACCTAGATACACCCCTGGTTTAATTATGTGTTTTAACGTCATATGTAGTGCTCTGTGCACAGTTATAGGATTGCATTTTTAAATGTATTTATATTTAAAATGTGCTCACCTGTATTTTAAAGGGAAAAATGGACTTACTATATCTGTCTGAATTAGCATCTCCTATCCTCTGGAAATAGGAAGTGGCATGCTAATGGCCCTGTCTTAGCAGAGAGGTGTGAAGGACAAAAAACCCTTTTGATGTTGGACAATGCACGGCAGGTAGTGGCTGTGAGTGTCAGATTGGGTTGAGAACCTGTATTTATTTATGTAGCTGGTTTCATTGATATACGAATCCTGAATGGTAGATGCAGGAAGGAATAACATTTGTTTGGGAAATAAAATACAAGCCGTATTTGAAGCTATGTGATAAATTATCAATAGTGAATGTTAAACTGATAACAAACGTCTGAGTGACAGGAAAGAGGAAATTGTTTTATTAAATTTATTGGTATTTTGTAAGATATCCTGATTGGATAGAAAGGGCTCAGGGAGGACATGACCCCCTGTTGTACTGTGTGGAAAATTGACATAAAAAGGAGGCCTGCGAGCATCCAGAGCGTATTGTACCATTTTCTTTCTGCTGTAACATCTTGCTGTACTGCTAAGTTCTGTTCAGAACTTTTTGTTGGCATTAAAACATTATCTGCCTCAAGAAGATTGCGTTATCTTGTGACCTACAGGGCTATGCGAAACCTAGCCCCGTTCACCGGCTGTCTAGGGTGAACCAGCGTCTCCAAGTTCCGCCTTCTGCCAGCTACCGGTAGAGGCCTAGTCAGTGACTAGTGGGGATTCGCACACACCACACAGGTGTGGTAAGGCAGCGTGTCGGCACATACAGAGCAGAACCGTGGTTCCAAACGCCACAGCAGGTTAGGAGTTTGGTGGTGGCAGCATAAACCCACCCACTGCGCATTGGGTGGAGTCAGTAACAGGCGGTTACTGACGGTAAGCGGGAATCCCCTATGTGGTCAGGTCCCGTGTGACCTAAGCATCCATTCTGTGTACTAGGGACGGGACCGTGTGGTCGCAGAAATTGGTGGCATAGTGGTGGGATAATCCCAGGCGGCTTTTCGGTCACTCGATTGGAGAAGCCGAGTTACTCAGGAGAGGAGTAACTGCAGCGCAGGAGAACGCACAAGATGACGGACTTCAGTGGAACGTCTAAGGCGATCTGGAGATCGTGTGCCAGGAGAAGGGTGTGGATATCCCTTTCAACGCGTCCAGAAGCGTCATGAAGGCGGCGCTCATGAGCTTGGAGGAGTCCCATCGGGCGGAGGTGGAAAGCACTGACGGCGTCAGCATCGCAGAGGACGGCCCACCAGTGGACCTTCGTATGGAACCAGTGAGACCCACAAGCCCCGCCCCTTCTAGCAGCAGCCATGTTTCCCATCAATCCCTAGCAGGGCCAGGATCCCAACGTCCCAGATACCCTAGCAGATCGGCTAGCGGAATTGGGGGAAAAGGCAACGGAGCAAGAACGCATGCTTGTCATTCGGATGTGGCATGCGGAGCGGGCATCACCAGCCGTGGTACCCCGGGAGCCATTGACCACTGCTGTACACCGATCGGGACGCATTCAGTTTGCCAAGTTTGCAGACAGTGATGGGGACATTGATGGACATTTACAAGTTTTTGAAAGGACTTGTAAACTACATGATTTACCCAAGTCAGAGTGGGTGAGACACCTTGTGCCCACTCTGCATGTAGAAGCCTTGGAGGCCTATCGAGGAGTGGCTACGGAGGACTGTGGGGACTACGACGAAGTCTCACTGGCCCTCCTCCAGCGATTCTACATCACTCCAGAGTCTTTCAGGAAGAAGTTCAGAGACTTGCCCAAGAATCCTAGCAGCACCCATGAGCAGTTCGCCACCCAGCTGCGGCAGTACGTGGTGAAGTGGGTGAAGGATTCTGAAGCCACTACATGGGACGCACTGATCGACCTGATCTGCAGGGAGCAGTTCTACTGCAGGTGCGCCCCAGAAGTGAAGGAGTGGGTGCTAGACCGGGAGCCACCCAGCTTAAAGATGGCTGCCCAGTTAGCCGACAAGGATGTGGCAATTCGGCCACAGGGGCAGAAGCGCCCAACCAGCAGCCAGCCCCAAAAGACTATACAACCAGGGGGACACCCCTCTTCAGCTCATCACCCCCAAAGACAAGCGTCCTCCAACCCGGGTGCTCTTGGCCAGCAACCGCACCGCAGCGTCCCTGCAACTGGTCAGAGATCATCGGTGCCACGACTGGAGAAGAAGTGCTACAGCTGTGGGAAGATCAGACATCTGAGGATGAACTATCCTGCATCCCAAGCACCCCAGACTCGTGCCCCAAATCCGAGTGCTGGAGCCCGGCTCTCTTGTTTGACGAGTGGAGATGAGCCAACAGAGACTGTTCCCCCTCCAGTCAGTCCAATGGAGTGTGGCGAGAAACAGGTGCACTCTGCGGAGAGAGTCACCTGCATGGCCAAACAGCCCCTACACAATATGTGGAGGCACCTGCAGCCAGTCCACGTGGGACCCCTGCAGGGGGGAAGATCTAAGAGACTCTGGGGCCTCAATCACTGTGGTGAGCCCCCACCTTATAGATCCTGCTGCAGTATTGCAGGGTTGCACTGCCAAGGTCACCCTGGCAGATGGAAAGGAGAAAGCGGTTCCCATGGCAAGAGTCTACCTGTACTGGGGAGCAGGACCAGAGTTGCGAGAAGTTGCCGTCATGGATGGTCTCCCAACTGATGTGGTCCTAGGAAATGATCTGGGTGGTGGGATCGTCACCACGTTTGCTGGCACCATTCCCCGGAGTCAAGTTCCACGACCACCATTGACATCAGCTACTCCAGCACAGCCCAGCCCAGAGGAAAAGACTACAGCTGCTAGACAACTGCCAGCACAGCCAACCACAGCATCAACCAGCCCAGAGGAAAAGATTACAGCGGCTAGATCAGCACATCGACCCCGCATGCCTTTTGCCTCTGATATGCCTACGTCCCCTAGCAATGCAGAGGATGTTGGGTCTAGCTCGTTTGATCCTGTGGGGGTGCCCAATGATGCTCCTCCCAAGTGGTTTGCCAACTCCGGTGGTATGAGAAACCACACTGACTTTTCCGTGACTGACCCCTACCAGACTGACCCTAGCAGTCCCAACCTAGATCCCCCTGTAGTGTGTCGCAATTTAGGAGAGATTGAGGGCCGCAGGCAGGAGTTTAGGGAGGCTCAACTCTCTGACCCATCTTTGAAAGGCAGGAGGCACCACTCTGGCAGCGGCCTTGACAGGGTTGGGGCAGGAAGTTTAACCTGGCGGGAAGGGTTAAGGTACAGGGTAGCCAGGAAAGTGGGAGGGGATAGACCAGATAGGGAATGTGTCCAACTGGTCCCCCCAGGGAACTTTCCTGCGCATCCGGTGTCGGTTGCCAGTGAAAGCCCTTTGGACAGCCACTCAGAGATAGACCGTACCCTGCAGTGCCTGACACAGAGCAATCCCTGGTCTGGAATGTCGGATGACGCCCAGACCAACTGTAAGGCTGGTGCCATGCGTTGGCAGCTGGGGCACTCCAGCAGTTTTGTGGTCTCTGGGCCTATGTCCATAGGGGAAGCTTTACAGCAAGATGCTGTGGACATAGCAGGTCCCCTGCCTGTGCGCAGTAGATTGGGGAAGACACGCAGCCTCCCTGTAGTGGATGCCACACAGGATCCAGAGGCTGGTGGTCTGGCCGCCATCACTGTGGCACAGGTAGCGGACGAGGAGGAAAGAGTAGGCCTAGGTGACAGGGTAGGCTTCCCGAGTCATAGGTCGACAGAGGAGGATTGGAGGGCAGGTCTGACAGTTAGGACAGACAGTTGCCAGATAGGAATGACGGAGGTGCAGTGCCTGGGGCACCATGTGGGAGGAGACAGGGGTAGGCACAAACCAGGGGGGGGTGGCAACCAGAGGCTGTCCCCGACCCACATCACCCAGACTGGTACTGACCCTAGAACCTGTATGGCCCTACGGACATGTTGTCATTGACTTTAGTCCTGTAGTGAACCCCTTTACAGAGATGGCTAGGAAGGGCATTCCCAAGTCAGTGGACTTTGCACTCGCTTGTGAGTTGGCATTCCAGTCATTGAAGGAGGCTCTGGTACCCGCTCCAGTGCTGATGGCGCACATTCTTGACCAGGACTGTGTTTTACGAACTACTGCGCCACTGCGTGGACTGGGAGCAGTACCAAGCCAGGAGGAGCCATATGGGCAGGAGCACCCTGTGGCCTGTTTGAGCAAAATACTGCTATGGTGGGAGGTGGGGTATGCCACAATTGGGACACCTTGGGTGGCACTTGTGTGTACACTGTACCAGTTTTTACTCTGCTTGTGTAACTGGCCCCCCACAGTGGTGACTTACCACCCACCTGTTAGGTGGCTGCAACCTACCTTGGCGAAATCTGACAGACTGTTGTGGTGAAGACTTGGACTTCATGTGGACTATTTGAACATTGTGTCCCCACAAGAATCGGGCCACCATAATATGGATGAACTGTCTAGGCCGGAGCCTACACCCCCTAGGTAGCGTCCCATTCAACCCAAGGGACTGCGGGACCAGGAGCCATATCGTTGGGACATGACTCGCTGGTTTTCCCGCTTGAATTGGGGGAGGAGGAGTGTGGCCGGAGAGAGCCCTCCGCCACATGGTTAATGGCGGCCGCGGCACTGAAGGGGTTAATCCTCAGCTGCCAGGCACCATTTGGACAATAGGCGCTTGGCGTCACTGTGAAACGTACTTACGGCGCTGGGCGCGGACTGTTTAAAAGTATGTTTAATGATGTGTTTTAACGTCATATGTAGTGCTCTGTGCACAGTTATAGGATTGCATTTTTAAATGTATTTATATTTAAGATGTGCTCACCTGTATTTTAAAGGGAAAAATGGACTTACTATATCTGTCTGAATTAGCATCTCCTATCCTCTGGAAATAGGAAGTGGCATGCTAATGGCCCTGTCCTAGCAGAGAGGTGTGAAGGACAAAAAACCCTTTTGCTGTTGGACAATGCACGGCAGGTAGTGGCTGTGAGTGTCAGATTGGGTTGGGAACCTGTATTTATTTATGTAGCTGGTTTCATTGATATACGAATCCTGAATGGTAGATGCAGGAAGGAATAACATTTGTTTGGGAAATAAAATACAAGCCGTATTTGAAGCTATGTGATAAATTATCAATAGTGAATGTTAAACTGATAACAAACGTCTGTGTGACAGGAAAGAGGAAATTGTTTTATTAATTTATTGGTATTTTGTAAGATATCCTGATTGGATAGAAAGGGCTCAGGGAGGACATGACCCCCTGTTGTACTGTGTGGAAAATTGACATAAAAAGGAGGCCTGCGAGCATCCAGAGCGTATTGTACCATTTTCTTTCTGCTGTAACATCTTGCTGTACTGCTAAGTTCTTTTCAGAACTTTTTGTTGGCATTAAAACATCATCTGCCTCAAGAAGATTGCGTCATCTTGTGACCTACAGGGCTATGCGAAACCTAGCCCAGTTCACCGGCTGTCTAGGGTGAACCAGCGTCTCCAAGTTCCACCTTCCGCCAACTACCGGTAGAGGCCTAGTCAGTGACTAGTGGGGATTCGTCAACACCACACAGGTGTGGTAAGGCAGCGTGTCGGCACATACAGAGCAGAACCGTGGTTCCAAACGCCACGGCAGGTTAGGAGTTTGGTGGTGGCAGCATAAACATGCCCACTGCGCAGTGGGTGGAGTCAGTAACAGGTGGTTACTGGCGGTAAGCAGGAATCCCCTATGTGGTCAGGTCCCGTGTGACCTAAGCATCCATTCTGTGTACTGGGGATGGGACCGTCCGGCCACAGGCGTTGTCGGCAGTCTTCATTCCGGGAGTAGACAACTGGGAAGCAGACTTCCTCAGCAGACACGACCTGCACCCGGGGGAGTGTGGGGCCTTCACCCGGAGTTGTTCAGGTGCTTGACACGTTGATGGGGATGTCCACAAATCGACATGATGGCCTCTCGTCTCAACAAGAAGCTCAAGCGGTATTGTTCCAGGTTGAGAGACCCACAGGCAGTGGACGCTCTGAAGACTCCATGGGTCTATCAGATGGTGTACGTGTTCCCTCCACTTCCGTTAATCCCAAAAATTCTAAAAAGAATAAAAAGGGAAAAAGTTTAAACAATCCTCATTGCTCCTGACTGGCCAAGAAGGGCCTGGTACGCGGACCTTCTGGAGATGCTCCTCGATGGTCCGTAGCCTCTACCTCTTCGCAGGGATCTTCTACTATAGGGCCCGTTCCTCTATCAAGACTTAACATGGCTACGTGTGACGGCATGTAAGTTGAACGGCTGATTCTATCCAGGAGAGGCATCCCTAACAAGGTCATCCCGACTATGATCCAAGTCAGGAAGGTGGTAACGTCTAAACATTACCACGGTATTTGGAAAAAATATGTCTCTTGGTGGAAGAGCAGAAATATTTCTCTTATATAAGATATGCAGTAATATGTTTCTCCTACATACTTGAAATGTATTTGTAGTTGGTTATGTGTTCATATTGCTTATTATACTAATGTATAACCTGTGACTGATTGCTAGTGTGATTGCTGACTTTACTATAGTTCTGTTAGTTTTTTCTGTCTCTTCTGATCTTCAATGCTGGTGAAAGTGTCTGATTATTTATCATGTCTAAGAGCACAAGGGTGAGGAAAATATACTCATAGCAGAAACACTCATGTTTGTCTTGCAAAGCTGTGTTAACCTCTCAGGATCTGGTTCAGGATTGTTTGTGTGCAAATTGTTTTAGCTTTCACCAAGGTCTCTTGAAAAATACAGGGCAGACACAGGTGAAAGTTGATCCCACATTTGCACAGACATTATCCAGTATTGCTGAGCAGATAATTCCAACTTTTGTACCAGGGATACGTTATGCTATTAACCCTTACATGCAGCATTCCACCTGTGGTTTATCACTTCCAGCAGGGTAAGCGGTAGCCTCTCAACAGAAACAGGCTGAAAAGCCAGTGCTAAGTAAATCACATAGACATGAAACAACATTTTCACAGTCTACACATGTTTCAGATGAGGATTCGTCGGAGGAGGAAGACTCATTACACTCATGTTTTGCATACTAAGATGAGGAAGAAGGTCTCAGCTCAGTGGACATATCTGAGTTAATTAATGCAATGAAAGCCATTCTATCCTTAGAAGAATCAGTATAGCCTGTGTTAAAATCCAAGGCACCTGTGTTTAAACGTCCCAAAACAGTTAGGACTGAGTTTCCTGGGTCAGAGCAGCTGATGGAAATTATGGAAGAGGCTTGGGCTTCGCCCCATAAGAAATCTAGAATTCCTAGGAAATTGGATTCCAATTATCCTCTTCCGGCTGGGGACTGTTTAAAGAGTGAGATGGCCCCCAAAGTAGATACGCATGTTATTTGATTAGTGTGAAAATCTACATTATCTCTGCCTTCAACATCATTAAATGATGTTACGGATAGGAGAATCGATGGTTTTCTAAAACCATATATTTCCCTGTCTAGGACAATCATAAGACCAGCCATGGCTTCAGCCTGGATGGCTAAAGCAATGGGTGGCTGGGCGGACGCATTGGAAGGGGAATTTTCAATGGCATCTAGAGAGCAAAAATCCCATGTTGCACATATAAAACAGGCTGCAATGTTTTTGGAAGAAGCAGCCTTGGAAATGGGTACAATTGCCTCTCAGGCATCATCCTCAGCAGTAGCCGCTCGCAGAGCAGTTTGGCTACGTACATGGAAAGCTGATTCAGAATCCAAAAAGGTTTTTGGAGTTTTTACCTTTTACTGGAGATATTATTTTTGGTAAAGAGTTAACCAGTATTTTGGAGTCAGAAGCAGCCTCTAAGAAAGTAAAGTTTCCTTCCACATACAAAGTCAAGCCTAAAATTCCAGTTTTTCGCCCCTCTTGGTCTCAAGGAAAAGGTGATGGCAAACAGTCCCAATACAACAGGTCCGGTAAGACTAATGGGCCCTAAACACTCGGCGACCTGCCACCGAGCTGCCCAACGGCTGACACGGGCGACCCGGCGGTGGGGGGGTAGGTGACCGGGGGAGTGAAGTTTCTTCACTCCTCCGACTCCATAGCCGAGCATGATAATATGGACAAGATTGTCCATATTGGCCTGCATGCATAAGCAACCCAGCATCAACGATGAACGAGGGTGGGCCGCGCATCGTTCATCGTTGGTGCCTACACACTGAACAACATGAGAACGTTCATATCGTTCAGTGAAATCTTTAAGTGTGTAGGGCCCTGTAAAAGCATTGGGTGACCAGAGGACCGACTTCTAAAACAGAAGATAAGCCATCAGCCTGATGGTGCGGGCCTCCACCTGGGGGATCCCAGGGTGGGAGGCCAACTTCTTCAATTTGCACAGATCTGGCAGCAGTCTACCACAGATGCCTGGGTGCAAGAAGCGGTATCTCACAGTTATGCGTTTGCTTTCAAGAAAAACCCTCAAAAGTTTTTCTGCAGCGGAGTCCGTTGGTTTGTAGAGATGGATCTTGATCAAGGCACCAACAGGCTAAAGCAGTGTTTCCCAACCACGGTCCTCAAGGCACACTAACAGTCCTGGTTTTAGTGATATCCAGGCTTGAACACAGGTGACTTAATTAGTACCTCAGTTATTTTGATTTAACCATCTGTGCTGAAGCCTGTATATCACTAAAACCTGCACTGTTGGTGTGCCTTGAGGACCGCGGTTGGGAATGCCTGGGCTAAAGCTTTAGACTGTCCCAGGATGCATTGGGGCCTCATCTATAACCCTGCCTCCAGGCACTGTGAGCTCAGTTTTGAGTTGGTGCCTGCAGAAGCAGGTCACTTAACAGGGGGGCTGCACTTGGCAGCCCTGAAAAAGCTTTTAGAAGACTTCAAGGACCACAGCACTTACATGGCAGGGTGACATTCTGTGCTGCAGCACCTTCACCTCCCCAGCGGTGTTGCATATTCGCGCTGGCTCTGTTCCCAGGTACTTGTGGTGGAGACGCTCCAGCTTAGGCACACGGTCGCAGACGCTCTCCTGGTTTGCGTGGCTGCTACTAAAGGGAGGAGGTAAGAGGGTCCCCCAAGCGTGCCCCGCCATTAAAAAGCGTTCCGGACGCAGTCTAAGGAAACGGACTGCGAAGCTGGTGTGGACACTGTAACAGAGCAGGGACCCCACTATATCCACCGGGGCAGAGGAGTACAGGGCGGATATATTAATATCCTCTTTTTTAAGACTCCATAGTACCAGGTGGTAAGGACCAGCATAGGGGAGAAGGCGCTTGACCTGTAGCCCCTTCCCCAGCTCCGGGCACCATCTACTGCTGGTGTTCCCACCCTGGAGCTGCCTCACACTCTCCCTCACTCCCTGACTGAGATGCTGGGCGCCATATTCTATGAATAGCTGCGACTAGTCTCCAGGACTGCAGGGCAAGGTCTCTTCTGTAAATCCGCCTGTACATCAGCGCCATGATTTTACACACACACACTTAAGTATTCTACAGGTCGTTAATAAGACAGCGTTAGTTAAGAACAAGTGTACCTGTACCAGAATATATTGTACAAGTATTCTGATATATACATCCGGTCTTGGACCGCGCATTGGGGGTCATTCTGAGTTGATCGCTGGCTGACGATTTTCGCAGCGCAGCGATCAGATTACTACTGCGCATGTGCGTCGTACGGGTACAAAGTGAATCGTTGCTGGGCGATGGATTTAACAAAGAATACATTCGCAAGGCCGATCGCAAGGAGATTGACAGGAATGGGTGTCAACTGACCATTTTCAGGGAGTGTTTGGAAAAACGAAGGTGTGTCCTGGCGTTTGCAGGGCAGGTGTCGGACGTCAATTCCGTGACCAAAAAGACTGAAATGATCGCAAGGGCTGAGTAAGTCCAGAACTACTCAGAAACTGCAAAAAACTTTTTCGTCCCGCTCGGCTGCACACGCGTTCGCACACTTGCAAAGCGAAAATGCACTCCCCCGTGGGCGGAGACTATGCGTTTGCATGGCTGCTAAAAGTAGCTAGCGGGTGATCAACTCGGAATGACCCCCATTGTTATATATATTATATATAAATACATATACTAGTCCAGTGCAGTTTTATTGTTTAAATATCTGCATTGTCACTGTGAGTGTGCCTGTATCCAGAGGCGTCGCTGACCTCTTTTGTACCTGGTTCAGCAGGGGGCGTGGCTTTGTGGGGCAACTTGCAGGAGGGGCGTGGCTTCACATGAGGGGCGTGGCTACATGCCCCGACCTGCCTTTTTGTCACTCCGGGGGTCCAGGAGCTGTGGCCTGCCCCCGCAGACTAGCGTGTCTTCAGTGCCAGCTCCTATATGGTGACAGGAGCTGGGTTGCTGCACCTAATGTTACAATGCAGCACCCGGCTCCTTTCACTGAGCAGGAGCTGGCACTTTGGTGTCACCCCTCGGCGGATGACACCCGGGTGCGTGCCGCACCCCCCGCACCCACCCTCTGACGCCACTTCCTGTACCTGCTGTGTGGATTTCACTTTCAGTGTATCCCAGCTTTAGCTATCACTGTATTCTGTACCCTAAGGGACTAGGTGTGTCAGGGTCATATATATATATATATATATATATATATATATATATATATATATATATATATATATATATATATATATAGTGCTTCACAGTATTTACTGTCAAGTGTATTCTACTGTGTACTCAGTCACATACTACCAGATTTATTCGCTGGTGTTGTGTATTGTGTACGCAGTCACATAGAACCGGATTTAGATGCTGGTGTTGTGTACTGTGTACGCTGTCACATACTAGGGGATTTATTCGCTGGTATTGTACTCTGTCTGGCTGTATCATACTCATACGCTCTGCTGTTACATTCACTAAAATGTCTAACACAAAGGGCAGGAAATCCACGGACGCTCCTGTATCATGCAGCGCGTGCGCCAGGGATTTGCCTGAGTGGGAAGCTTTGGTCAGTCCACAGCTCCTGTAACCAATCAGGAGCCACCTCGGGTGACGTTCTCAATTATGCTTAATACGCTTGTGAAACGCCCTACACCCCCTATGGGAACTCCTGTGCCATGGCAGCCACATATTGGCCCTTATTCCGAGTTGTTCGCTCGCTAGCTGCTTTTAGCAGCATTGCAAACGCTAGGCCACCGCCCTCTGGGAGTGTATCTTAGCTTAGCAGAATTGCGAACAAAAGATTATCAGAATTGCTACTAAAAATTTTCAAGCAGTTTCTGAGTAGCTCCAGACCTACTCCTAGATTGCGATCACCTCAGTCCGTTTAGTTCCTGGTTTGACGTCACAAACACACCCTGCGTTCGGCCAGCCACTCCCCCGTATCTCCAGCCACTAGTTTTTGCCAGACATACCTGCGTTTTTTAGCACACTCCTGGAAAATGCTCAGTTACCACCCAGAAACGCCCCTTTCCTGTCAATCACTCACCGATCAGCAGTGCGACTGAAAAGCACCGCACGAACAGCAGCAAAACTGCTAAGTTTTTAGTCAAATAACTAAGCGCATGCGCGCTGCGTACCATGCGCATGCGCATTTACCAGCAAATCGCAGCATAGCAAAAATCGGCAACGAGCGAACAACTCGGAATGAGGGCCATTGTTCCTATGGTAAATCCGCCTTGGGTGGATCATTTGTCTACCCAGTTGCAGCAATTGAATCAATCTTTGGTTAGACATAAACCTACCACAACCCACCCCATGAGGATGGGGAGTATACTGACCCGTCAGACACTGATACAGCTGCTTCTGATGAGGAATTTACTATTCAGGTTGATGTTCCTGATTTAGTGGTTGCTATTAAGCAGATCCTACAGATCACTGATGATGTTGAGGGTTCCACTACAGTTTTTAAGAAACCTGATAAGTTTAAACGTCAGAAGGTAACTAAAACATTTTCTACTGTGGGGTACACTGGGCTTCACAGGGAATGACTTTGGGGTGTAGAGTAGGATCTTGATCCGAGGCACCAGCAGGCTCAAAGCTTTGACCTTCTTCCCAAGATGCATAGCCCTGTCTCCTCTATAACCCCGCCTCCGTGCACAGGAGCTGAGTTTTGTAGTTGGTGCGATGCAGTAAGCAGGCATACAACAGGTGGGCTGCTACAGCAGACCTGAGAAGAGCTTTTTAAGCGAAGATAGAAGACTTCAAGGGCTGCAGCAGTGATAGATGTCAGTCTGACATCTCCTGCTGCAGCTCCATCACCTCCCCAAGCGGCGCTGTATACTCCCGCACCCTGGTTGCTGGGTACTTACAGCGGAGGCTAAGGTTTGCTCACCGTTAGTCACACACTCGCCAAAGTTCTCCTGGATTGCATGGTCGCACTCAGGGAGGAGGTAAGTGGGTCCCCTAGGCGGGTCCCACTGAAATCGCGATTCGGCGCGGCCGGTGGGAGGCGGGCCACGCGCGCTGGCGTGGACACTGTGGTCGAGCAGGGACTCCATTAAACCACCAGGACAAGGGCACAGGTCGGTTTTTACCTCATAAAAAACGTTTTTATTACAGCCTATAGTACCAGTGGTGAGGTCCAGCAGGGGGATAAGGCTTGGACCTGTAGACCCTCCCACAGCCCAGGGCACCATTTACAGTAATGTTCCCGCCCTGGAGCTGCATATATCTCTCTCCCTCACTCCCAGTCAGTGTTTCGGCGCCATTACACAGAGCAGCACTGTTCCTGGGACTATTTGGGCAAATCCTCCTTTGTAAAGCCGCCTGCACGTCAGCGCTGTGCATTTTACAAGACACTTAAGTATTCTACATGTCTATTGACAGTGTTAGTTAAGAAACAGTGCATTTGGTTAGGGTTATATATAGTACAAGTACCCTGTGATATACATCCAGTTTTTACTGTGCATTGATATATAATTATATAGCTATACTGAGTATTTCTTTGTATTGCTAGTCCAGTGCAGTTTTATTGCATGTCATAATTTCTGCATTGTACATTGTGACTATGGGGGTCATTCCGAGTTGTTCTCTCGCAAGCTGCTTTTAGCAGCTTTGCACACGCTAAGCCGCCGCCTACTGGGAGTGAATCTTAGCTTCTTAAAATTGCGAACGAAAGATTCGCAATATTGCGATAAGACATCTCTGTGCAGTTTCTGAGTAACTCGAGACTTACTCTGCCAGTGCGATCAGTTCAGTGCTTGTCGTTCCTGGTTTGACGTCACAAACACACCCAGCGTTCGCCCAGACACTCCTCCGTTTCTCCAGCCACTCCCGCGTTTTTCCCAGAAACGGTAGCGTTTTTTCACACACACCCATAAAACGTCCAGTTTCCGCCCAGAAACACCCACTTCCTGTCAATCACATTACGATCACCAGAACGAAGAAAAAACCGTGAGTAAAATTCCTAACTGCATAGCAAATTTACTTGGCGCAGTCGTAGTGCGGACATTGCGCATGCGCACTAAGCGGAAAATCGCTGCGATGCGAAGAAATTTACAGAGCGAACAACTCGGAATGACCCCCTATATGTGTGTGCATGTAGCTGCTGTGTGACCTCCATTTCGTGTCTCTCACTCAGATTGCTATCCCTATATTCTATGACTTGAGGAGGCTCAGCGCGTCAGGTTTATTATCTGATATAGGTGTGTCGCAAGATATACTCATTGTGTATTTTTCTTTGTGATTTTTAGTCACCATATACCTCTTTAATTCCCTGTTTGCAGAGTACATAAGCTGCACAGGGGGTGCTTGTCAGGTATATTGCTGCTGATATTGGGGGTCATTCCGAGTTTATCGCTAGCTGCCGTTGTTCGCAGCGTAGCAATCAGGCTAAAAGTCGGCATTTCTGCGCATGCGTATGGGCCGCAGTGCACACGCGCAAAGTACTTTCACAAAAAACAAGGTCGAGCGACGCTTTTAAGTCGCTCTGATCGGTGAGTGATTGACAGGAAGTGGGTGTTTCTGCGTGGTAACTGACCGTTTTCAGGGAGTGTGCTAAAAACACAGGTGTGTCAGGTAAAAACGCAGGCGTGCCTGAGGAAACGGGGGAGTGGCTGGCCAAACGCAGGCCGAGTTTGTGACGTTAAATCAGGAACCAAACAGTCTGAAGTGATCGCAAGGAAGGAGTAGGTTTGCAGCTACTCTGAAACTGCTTGAAAAAATGTCACCACTATTCTGCTAACCTTTCTTTCGCACTTCTGCTATGCTAACATACACTCCCAGAGGGTGGCGGCTTAGCGTGTGCACTGCTGCTAAAAGCAGCTAGCGAGCGATCAACTCGGAATGAGGGCCACTGTACTGTGTTGCCTAAGATTGTACTTTTAGCTATATCGGCTACAGGGGGCAACAAATCTGGAGCTGATCCCACAGTGTGTGGAGGTGACGCTGCAGGCATGTTTGAGGAAAATTTGGCAGCAGAGAATTCAGGTTCTGGGGGTTCCCGTCCCCCCAGTGGAATAGTGGCAACGGGGGTTCAAAATGACCCACCGTGGGCTACATTTTCCTCGTTATTAACTACGCTTGTAACTAAACTTACGCCCCCTATGGGACCCCCTGTACCGGTACAACCGCTCATGGTCCCTGCAGTTAATCCGCCCTAGGCAGATCAAATCTCCAATCGGTTACAGAAATTAAACCAGTCACTGACTAAAAAGAAATCTGACTCTCACCCGCCTAAGACCAAGGGGTCATCTAAACGGGCCATTACTTCCTCACAGTCTACCACTGTCCCAGACACCTCATCTGATGAGGATGGTGTCTATACTGACCCTTCTGATACTGATCCTGATAGTTCTGATGGGGAGGCTGGTTCGCAGGTAGATGTTCCTGACTTGTTGGAGGCAATCAGGATGATTCTTCAGATCACTGATGACACAGCCTGATGCCGTTCCTAAGAAACCAGACAGGTTCAAACGAAAGAAAGTGGTTAAGCAAGTTTTACCTCACTCTGACCACTTAGTGGACATACGTCAGGAATTCTGGAAAACTCCAGGTAAGAAATTCACACCTCACAAGAAGATGCTGGCTCGCTATCCTCTTGCTGTGGAGCTAAGTAAAAATTGGGAGACTCCCCCGCCAGTGGATTCGCAGGTGACGCGGCTGGTAGTATCCTCAGCTCTGCCTGTGACTACCATCACATCTCTGAAGGAACCGACAGATAAGTATGTGGAGGGTTGTTTAAAGACGATTTACACCCTCACTGGTGCTGCGCATAGGCCCACTATTGCAGCAACTTGGGCTGCAGAGGCCATTGAGGCGTGGGCCCAGGAGTTGGAAGCTGAGTTGCCTTCCAGTGCTTCCGATCACGCTAGACAATGCCTGTCATATATTATCACAGCTTCTCATTATGTGAAGGATGCGGTTTCTGATGCCGGTATTCCTGCGGCCAAGGCTTCTACTACATCTATCCTGGCTTGCCGGATTCTTTGGTTGCAGTCCTGGTCCGTAGATCTGGACTCCAAGAAAACCCTGGAGGTGCTCCCTTTTAAGGGAGACATTCTTTTTGGAGAAGACCTCAACAAGATAGTGGCTGACTTAGCTTCTGCTAAAACGGCATGTCTGCCTAGTATTGCTCCTTAGGCGTCGAAGGCTAAGAGTACTTCTTCTCATTCCTTTCATCCTCCCAGAAAAGCAAAAGGTCAGGCGTACCCGAAACACGGTAGCACTTCCGAACCTGCTAAGCCCAAACCCAAATGGAGGCCAACTTCTAGGGTTTACCCAGGAATGGTTGAAGACCACTTTCGATGCCTGGGTACGGGAAGTCGTCACTCGAGGTTACACCGTATCCTTCAAGAAATGTCCCCCTCATCAATTTTGCCTGACAGACGTCCCTTCGGATCAGGTGACGGCAAAAACTCTTCATTCGGTGGTACAGTCCCTCCTGGACACAGGAGTGGTAGTACAAGTGCCTCTGGCTCAGAGAGGCAAGGGGTACTATTCACCGCTGTTCCTAGTCCCGAAACCGAATGGGTCTTCATGGACCATTCTCAACCTCAAGTCCTTGAACAAATTTGTCAGGGTTTCCAAGTTTCGTATAGAAACCATTCGCTTTATTGTTCTGGCCTTGGAACCTGGGGATTATATGGTCTCCCTGGACATACAGCATGCTTACCTGCATATTACCATTGCAATGTAGCATTAGCAGTATCTGAGGTTTGCTGTGGGCAACCTCCTTTACCAATTTCGGGTGTTACCTTTTGGCTTGACCACGGCTCCGCGTGTTTTCACCAATGTCATGGCAGTAATGATGGCTGTACTCCGCCGTCAAGGGGTCAGGATCCTACCGTATCTGGACGACTTGTTGATCCTGGCAAATTCCCCAGAAGTTCTCCTAAGCCATCTGGATCTAACTATCCAGTTTCTGCGAGCCCACGGGTGGCTCATCAACTGGAAGAAATCTTCCCTGGTCCCTGTGCAAAGCATGGTGTACCTGGGAGCGTTGTTGGACACCCGCAACCAGCGGTTGTTCTTGTCTCAGGAGAGGGTCCTGAAGCTTCAGGACAAGATTCGATACTTCCTATCTTGTCCGCAAGTGTCGATACATTCGGCGATGCAAGTGCTAGGTCTCATGGTGTCCGCTTTCGACATGGTGGAGTACGCTCAGTTCCATTCACGCCCTCTGCAGAAACTGATTCTTGCCAAATGGGATGGCCTACCTCACCGGATCAGGTCTCACATGCTCTCTTTGTCTCCGGAGGTCCATCTGTCCCTGAGCTGGTGGCTTCAGGACCAACAATTGAGCAGGGGTCGTCCCTTCTGGATCTCCAACTAGGTTCTTCTGACGACGGATGCCAGTCTGAGAGGTTGGGGCGGGGTGTTGGAACAACACTCCCTTCAGGGTCGGTGGACCAAGGAGGAGTCTCTCCTCCAGATAAACATTCTGGAATTGTGGGCAGTGTTCAACTCATTGAACTTGGCCCAACATTTAATACAGAACAGACCTGTTCAAGTACAGTCTGACAACGCCACCATGGAGGCATACATCAATCATCAAGGCGGCACTCAAAGCCGCATGGCAATGAGGGAAGTATCACGGATTCTTCAGTCGGTGAAACGCCATTTGCCAGCCATATCGGCAGTGTTCATTCCGGGAGTCCTAAACTGGTAAGCGGACTTTCTCAGTCATCAGGACGTACACGCCGGAGAATGGAGCCTCCATCCAGATGTGTTTCAACTCCTCGTGGACAAGTGGGGCCTTCCAGATGTGGACCTGATGGCATCTCGACACAATCACAAGGTTCCGGTCTTCGGAGCAAGGACAAGGGATTCTCAAGCAGCATTCGTGGACGCACTGGCAATTCCATGGAACTTTCGCCTGCCATATGTGTTCCCTCCGGTGTCACTCCTGCCCAGAGTAATAAGGAAGTTCAAGCAAGAAGGAGGAATCCTACTTCGGATCGCTCCAGCGTGGCTCAGACGGCATTGGTTCTCAGACCTTCAGGGTCTCTCGATAGAGCGTCCCCTTCTACTTCCGCAGCGCCCAGATCTCCTCGTTCAGGGCCCCTGTGTATATCAGGACTTAGCCCAATTGGCTTTGATGGCGTGGCTCTTGAAGCTTCCGTCTTAAGGGCCAAAGGATTTTCTGAGGAGGTCATTCAAACCATGTTGAAGGTCCGGAAACCAGCTTCTGCTCGGATTTACCATAGGGTCTGGAATTCTTACTTTGCTTGGTGCGTATCTAACAATCATGATGCTTACAAGTTTAGTACGGCCAAACTTTTAGCCTTTCTACAACAGGGCCTGGACTTGGGTCTTCGTCTGGCCTCCATCAAGGTTCATATTTTTGCCTTGTCGGTCTGGTTCCAGAGAAAAATTGCAACTTTACCTGATGTTCATACATTTACTCAGGGTGTGTTGTGGATTCAACCTCCTTACGTCCCGCCAGTGGCTCCTTGGGACTTGTCGGTAGTTCTGGAAGCTTTGCAATGGTCTCCGTTTGAGCCTCTTGAATCGACAGACCTTAAGTGGCTTTCTCTTAAGGTGTTGTTTCTGCTGGCTATTGCCTCTGCCAGATGGGTGTTGGATTTGGGTGCTTTGTCCTGTAAGTCACCATATCTGATTTTTCACCGTGACCGGGCGGTTCTTATAACACATCTACCTAAGGTGGTGTCTTCTTTCCACCTTAATCAGAAGATTGTGGTTCCGGCCTTTGCCTCTCCTGAATTGTCTTCCAAAGAGCGGTTTTTGGATGTGGTACGGGCTCTCCATATCTATGTGAAGAGGACAGCTCCTATCAGGAAATCTGATTCTCTCTTTGTACTGTTTGGTTTTCACAAACGTGGCTGGCCTGCTCACAAGCAGACCTCGCCGTGGTGCGACCCTTGAACAATTGTGCAAGGCGTCTACGTGGTCCTCAGTGAACACGTTCATAATGTTCTATGCTTCCGATACATCTGCCTTTCCAGGATGCTTCCTTTGGACGCCGGGTTCTTGTGCCCACTACAGTGCGTCCCCTCCCATAAGGAACTGCTTTAGGACATCCTCAATGTCATTCCCTTTGGAGCCCAGTGTACCCTGCAGCAGAAAACGAGATTTATGGTAAGAACTTACCGTTGTTAAATCTCTTTCTGCGAGGTACACTGGGCTCCACAGGGCGCCCACCCTGACGCACTTAGCTTCTTTGGGTTGGTATGGCATTAGCTGCTGACACCCTCTCCTGTCATAAGTGTGTGGTCTATGTGGCTTCTAACGATAGTTGTCTCTTTTACCTGCTACTGCATTGGACTGGTTAATAAAATTTTAGCTCCTGTGCACAGAGGCAAGGTTATAGAGGAGGCGGCGCTATGCATCTTGGGAAGAAGGTCAAAGCTTTGAGCCTGTTGGTGCCTCAGATCAAGATCCTACTCTACACCCCCAATGTGATTCCCTGTGGAGCCTGTACCTCGCAGAAAGAGATTTAACAATGGTAAGTTTTTACCATAAATCTCGTTATTACCGCATTCTGACCATTTAGTAGACATACATCAAGAACCCTGGTCTTCGCTAGGAAAGAAATTCTCCCAATCTAAAAAGATGGTAGCTCATTATCCTCTCCCTTCTAATTTGTGTAACAAGTGGGAAAATTCTCCGTCAGTGGATTCCCATGTCACCCGTCTCATGGTGTCATCTACTCTGCCTGTCACCACTGTCACCTCATTGAAGGAACCGACAGATAAGCGTGTGGAAGGATGCCTGAAGTCTATTACTCCCTTACAGGTGCTGTACATAGACCCACTATAGCAGCCTCTTGGGCTGCAAAAGGAATTGAAGCATGGGTTCAGGCATTAGAAGAAGAGCTGCCTCAGGATATATCTGACATTGCCAGACAGTACCTGTCTCACATTACCACAGCCACCTATTACATTCAGGAGTCGTCCTCTGAGGCAGGTGTGTTAGCGGCCAAGGCATCAACTACGTCCATCCTGGCTCGCCGTATTCTGTGGTTGAGGTCGTGGAAGGTGGACCCGGACTCCAAAAAGACCTTGGAGGTACTCCCTTTTAAGGGAGACATCCTATTTGGGGAAGATCTCAATAAGATTCAGACTGACTTAGCGGCTGCGAAGACTGCATTTTTCTTCCGAATACTAATCCTTCTGCACAGAAGGCAAAAGGTAACACTTTTCGCTCCTTTCAGCCTCAAGGGAAAGCAAAAGGTCAGGCATTCCCGAGACAATCTTGTGCTCCAAAAACCACCAAGCCCAAGGCAAAACAATCCTGGGTCGCCCTACAGCCTGCTTCTAAACACGACAAGCCTGCTGCATGGGGGACCCCAGGGTGGGAGGCCGACTTCTGTGATTCACCCAAGTCTGGTTGAAGACCACTTCAGATGCATGGGTGCGAGAAGTTGTCTCTCACGGGTACGCAGTCTCTTTCAGGAGACGTCCCCCTCGCCAATTCTGCACAACGGTTATCCCTTCGGATCCGTTGAAGGAGCAAGCTCTACAACTGGTTGTGCGTTCCCTCTTTGATACAGGAGTGGTAGTGCCGGTACCTTTGTCCCAGAGGGGCAGAGGATACTACTCGACCCTGTTTCTAGTCCCGAAACCCAATGGGTCTTTCCGGCCTATACTCAACCTCAAATCACTGAACAAGTTTGTGAGAGTATCCAAGTTCCGTATGGAAACACTATGCTCAGTTGTTCTGGCCATGGATTCCAGAAACTATATGGTATCCCTGTATATACAAGATGCTTACCTGCATATTCCTATTGCCATTGCGCATCAGCAATATCTGCGGTTTGCTATTGGCAACCCCCACTCTCAGTTCCAGGCTCTGCCATTTGGACTGGCAACGGCCCCTCGGATCTTCACCAAGGTTATGGTCTTGATGATGGCTCATCTCCGTCGCCAGGGAGTCAGAATCCTGCCGTATCTGGACGACTTGATGATTCTGGTAAACTCCCAAGATATCCTCCTCAGTCATCTACAACTGACGGTAAACTTCCTACAAGCCCATGGGTGGCTAAACAACTGGAAAAAGTCCTCGCTGGTCCCTGCTCGGAGCATGGTGCACCTGGGGGCACTGCTGGACACACACAGTCAACGGCTGTTTCTGTCTCCAGAGAAGGTCCTGAAACTTCAGGACAGGATCAGATACTTCCTCTCTTGCCCAAGAGTGTCGATACACTCTGCAGAAGAGTGACTCCAATTAACCTTGTGGTTAGCCGCAGACCGCAAAGTTCCCATCATAGGCTAGAATGGAGCGCCGCAAAGCAGAGGCGTCACTGGGGTTGGTGTCACCCGGTGGGGTAACTCATGGTGTCACCCCCATGGACCCCCTCCCGTATCACGCCACACCACAACAAATCCATAGTTATGTTTTCCTAAAAATAATTGCTCCTGGTGATTATTTGAAAAAATATTAGGGTTATTCTCCAGAAAGTGATCATAAAGTCCTGTGCATCACACGCTTTTGAAAAAAAAAAATCCCTTTAAACTGGTCTGTTAAGAAATTGTTGTTACATGAAAACGTAATTGCTTAGTAGCAATGCCTTACCCTATAACTTAAGACCCACTAAAATCTTGGTATTTTGAAGAAGTATGTTGTTTGAATTTGTGTAGCTGTCCCATGCATCATGGAGAATTACCGATTGAAGGTGGTCATTCGGGGTTGATTGCTAGCCGCATTCATTCGCTGTGCGATGAGGCAAAAAATCGTCACTTCTGCGCATGCGGCACAATGCGCACGTGCAACGTACTATTACAACAAACTATGGCCCTCATTCCGAGTTGTTCGCTCGGTAAAAATCTTCGCATCGCAGCGATTTTCCGCTTAATGCGCATGCGCAATGTTCGCACTGCGACAAGTAAATTTGCTATGCAGTTAGGAATTTTACTCACGGCTTTTTCATCGTTCTGGCGATCGTAATGTGATTGACAGGAAATGGGTGTTACTGGGCGGAAACAGGCCGTTTTATGGGCGTGTGGGAAAAAACGCTACCGTTTCTGGGAAAAACGCGGGAGTGGCTGGAGAAACGGAGGAGTGTCTGGACGAACGCTGGGTGTGTTTGTGACGTCAAACCAGGAACGACAAGCACTGAACTGATCGCACTGGCAGAGTAAGTCTGGAGCTACTCAGAAACTGCTACGAGGTGTGTAATCGCAATATTGCGAATACATCGTTCGCAATTTTAAGATGCTAAGATTCACTCCCAGTAGGCGGCGGCTTAGCATGAGCAAATCTGCTAAAATTCACTTGCGAGCGAACAACTCGGAATGACCCCCAATGTAGTTTCACACAGAGTCTAGCAAAGCATTTCTGTCGCACTGGTGGCCGCAGAGTGATTGACATGAAGTGGGCATTTCTGGGTGTCAACTGACCGTTTTCAGGATGTGTTTTTGAGAAACGCAGGCGTGCCAGGAAAAACGCAGGCATGGCTAGGCGAACGCAGGGTGTATTTGTGATGTCAAATCAGGAACTGAATGGTCAGAAGTGATCGCAAGCGCCGAGTAGGTATTGAGCTACTCTGAAACTGCACAAAAAAAAAAACTTTGTAGCCGCTCTGCGATCCTTTCGTTCGCACTTCTGCTAAGCTAAAATACACTCCCAGTGGGCGGCGGCTTAGCGTTTGCACGGCTGCTACAAACTGCTAGCAAGCGATCAACTCAGAATGACCACCTAAGTCAGCTTAAATTACTCCCAAAAAACTTTTTCAATATCAAATACATAGTGGAGTGTATTGAAATGTACCATTTGTTTTTTTAGAAATAAATCCACTTTTAATACAATCCACTTTTACTTCAGGAAAAAAAATATATTTGATGAAGTGACAGTGTAGTTTAAAAATAAACTGTAAAAACTAACTAACAATCTAACAATCCACAATTTGTTTCCACACAGACTCTCTTACTTGCTCCAACAAATAAGTCACAATCTCAGTTCAGCTAGCATCTGAAATGGTTGACAGTAACTAAAGGCAGGTGCACACTACGCAATTCGGGATTGCCGGGATGGACGACTATATTGTTGAATGGTATAGCAGTCAATGATATAGGGCCGGAATCAGACTTGATCGCTGCTGTGCGTTTTCGCACAGCGGCCGATTATTGAATGACTGCGCATGCGTATGGACCATGCATCGCCAAACAGTGAGAAAATGGTGCGAAAATTCGATAGCACGGACACTTGCAAGGTGATTTACAGAAAGAGGCAGTTTGTGGGTGGTAACTAACTACATGCTGGTCACATAACTACATCCTAACACATATACATGTGAATGCATCTATATCATCCGATAATTATCATATATTATACCCAATCATATATTATACCTGCAGTGTGATGACATATATATATATATATATATACACACACACACACGCTTACAATATGTGGGACAGAGCAGGAGCATATAACTTACAGGAAGGGGTGTGCTGCTCTTGGTGCCAGCATCCAGGACTTCTTGGCCGTGATGAGACTCTTTATCTTTAGGGCCGGGGGTTCAGGCAGACCAGAGGAAGCCAGGGCGGCTGCACGCCGGGTACTTGTGGGTGGGAGTCTGTGTGTTATGCTGCGCTGCCACTGTGCTCCTCCGTCTTCTCTCCCTGCAGTCGCTCCCAGAATGCCGCCTGCGATGATGTCACGCCGGCACTGGCATTCCTGGGAGGGAACTGCTCACCGTCACCAGGCAGCAGCAGCACTGTCCTGTGCGACTGCAGCAAATTATGTCAGCAGGGGGTGCGGGTGAGTGCAGCTCCTTTTGGTGTCACCCCTTTGGAGGTGACACTCGGGTGCAGGCCGCACCCCCCTTGTGACGCCTTTGCCGCTAAGTCCCATTCTAGCAGGTGTGCTCCTCCTGATTAACAAGCTATGAGTGCACAGCCAATCAGGAGAGCGCCATGACGTGGCGCTTCCTGGTTAGCTGGCGGTTCTCTAGTGACAGCAGTCACGGGGGGTCCCTGCATTCGGGGAAAGGGGTTCCATGGGGTAAATTTACTAAGATGGGAGTTCTAGTTAAGATGGGCTATCGCCCATAGCAACCAATCAGATTCTACTTCTCATTTATTTAGCACCTTCGAGAAGATAATACCTAGAATATGATTGGTTGCTATGGGCAACAACCCATCTCAAATAGAACTCCCATCTTAGTAAATTTAGCCCCATGTGTAAACATGGAACCCCTTTAGTGCGGTGGACCGGATTTTTTTTTTTTTTTTTTTTTTACCCTGTGGATTACTTCAGGAAAGAAGAGGATCGAGCTTCACTGGATTGGTTGTAAGTATATGTTTAATTTCTACAGGTACCCCTAATGGATTCTACATGGACAAGTGGACGTGAATGGGCAGCATTGGATGTAGGCAAGTATGTGTGAGTGTGTGTGTTTTAATACATTTTTACTGTCACGGTGTGTTGTTTTGTTATTTAGGTATTTTTGTTGTTGTGGAACTACAGGTACCAGCGGGCCTGTTATTTTCCCGCATGCTGATACTTGTGGTTCTTAGGAGCCCGGTGCTGGTTGTCTAAATACTGGGGAACCCCTGTCCAATTTCCCCCCGGTATTTAAACAACCAGGGCCAGCTCAAAGAGCCTGAGGCTGGTTATGCTTAGGAGGGGGGACCGCACGCAATTTTTATTTAATACTTTTAACTTTTTCTTTACTATACACAATGAAGCCCTGCACGGATCTCACTGATCCGGCCGGGCTTCATTGTGTTATGTCCAGCAGTGTTTTACTAATCACTCCCATAAAACACTGCCCGACAATATGAATGGCATCGACATCAGAAAATACGAATTTGAGAAACACGGTAGCTTAGTAAAAACCAAACACTAATTCAAAGAGTTGCCATTTTGCACGGCCGATGTCATTCGAGTTCAATTTCAACTGAAATCGGAAGAAACACAAACCTTAGTAAATATACCCCACTGTATCCAGTATCATTTCCAGGAACTGAAGACGCTGGGTAGGTTCCAGGTGAGATTTCTGAAAATGTAGGATCCACTCATGATCCGTAAGTAGGCGAGTCGTCAGATCGATGCTGTGCAGCAGATGCTCCCTGAACACAGCCTTTATCAGGAGATCGTCCAAGTATGGGACTATGTTTACTTCCATCATGCGCAGTTGCAGCATCATTTCCGCCATGATCTTGGTGAAGACCCTCGGAGCTGTGGATAATCCAAAGGGTAAGGCCTGAAACTGGAAATGGTCTTGCAATATGGCGAACTTCAGGTAAGCCTGATGTGGGGGCCACATGGGAATGTGCAGGTAAGCATCCTTGACGTCCTGAGACACCAGGAACTCCCCCCTCCTCCAGAGCGGACACCACCACCCGCAGGGACTCCATCTTGAATTTGAACACCCGCAGAAACTGGTTTAGTGATTTTAGGTTCAAGATGGGGCGCACCAAACCATCTGGCTTGGGAACGACAAAAAGAAATGAGTAAAAACCCCTGTTGTGTAACGGAGGGGATACTGGAGCCACCACCCCTGTTTGTGAAAGTTTTTGAATAGCCTCTTGCAAGGTAACTCACCCAAGGATCCCGGCAGGACTGTGTTGAAGGTGAGCACCTACCTGAAAATTGCCTCTCTGAGGCCAACCGTCACGTGGAAGGCTTTGAGGCAGGGGATCCGGTCATCTGGTCCAGGGAGACAGCAGGTGCAGGTTTACAGGACTTACCACGAGATCCTCTGGAAGTGGTGGAGACCCCTCGGCCCCTGCCTCTGAACCTTGCCACACGAAAGGACTGTAAGAAGGGTTCTGTGTAAGGACGTCTAGCAGGCAGCGCAGCCGACGGCAGATAGGTAGACTTACCTGCCGTTGCTTGGGAGATCCACTTATTTAATTTGTTTCCAAACAAAGCATAACCTGTAAAGGGAAGATTTTCTACACCCTTCTTGGAATCAGCGTCTGCTGACCACTGACGCAACCACTGAGCTCTGCGCAGGGCTGCCATCAGAAATTCTGGGGCCCGGGACTCACAACATAGGCAGCTACCCCCCCCCCCCCCCCCCAAAAAAATAAAATAAAATAAAAATAATAATAATAATAATAATAATAATTAAAAAATAAATATTTTTTATATATATATACACACACACACACACACACACACACACACACACACACACACACACACACACACACACACATATATAGATATAGGAAAACGTAAAGAATAAATAAATATACACGCACACTTTCTCCCACTCACTCTCCCTCAACTTAGCTATCACAGGCTGACCAC
Organism: Pseudophryne corroboree; assembly: GCF_028390025.1. NCBI lineage: Eukaryota > Metazoa > Chordata > Amphibia > Anura > Myobatrachidae > Pseudophryne > Pseudophryne corroboree. The sequence goes on along the minus strand of NC_086446.1, from coordinate 393,954,927 downwards.
AGCTGTAGCAGATGTGCTAGCAGCCTAGTCCCGTGTAGCTCCGCCTCCTTGATTTCATGTAGCCCTGACCCCTTTTCATGATCTGTCACAGGAGGGAAAGAGTACGCTGCAAGCTTCTATTGTAAACGTCCCTGCAAAAATGGCCGCTGCCTCAGAGGAGACAGTTATTATATATACAAGAGGAGCCTCCTCTAGTATCTTTAATAACTGTCTCCTCTGAGGCGGCGGCCATTTTTGGAGAGACGTTTACAATAGAAGCTTGCAGCGTCCTCTCCTGTGACAGTGCCAGGATCTGTCAAGAAAAGTGGGCGGAGAATTGCGGCGGGCGGACGACGGCATGAGCGGCCCTCTCTGTTAGGAGACAGGGCCCGGGACAGCTGTACCCACAGCACCCCCCTGATGGCGGACCTGGCTCTGCGCGCCGAAACAGTCATAGCAGTAGTGCGCCCGTTAATCTTACACAACCCTTTAATAGCCTTGCTCATAAATTTTGCAGCATCCTGTATATGTTGCAGCAGAGTAACTACATCATCCCGGGGCAAAGTGTCCAAACCGTCGATAACGTTATCAGACCACTTGACTACCGCCCTGGAAATCCACCAACAAACAATTGTGGGTGTTGAGCAGTGCCTGCCACCGTATAGACTACCTTGAGCATGGTCTCAATCTTACGGTCAGCTGACTCTTTTAGGGATATAGCCCCTGGCACCGGCAGTACTAATTTCTTAGATAGTCTGGACACAGACGTATAAACTGACAGGGGTTTTTCCCATACCTTCCTGTCCTCATCGGGAAGGGAAAAGTAGTTAAAAACCTTTGAGGAGATTTACATTTTTTATCAGGGTTTAACCATGTCTCCCTGGCCAGGGAGTTTAACTCTTTAGTAGTGATGTGCACCGGAAATTTTTCGGGTTTTGTGTTTTGGTTTTGGATTCGGTTCCGCGGCCGTGTTTTGGATTCGGACGCGTTTTGGCAAAACCTCCCTGAAAATTTTTTGTCGGATTCGGGTGTGTTTTGGATTCGGGTGTTTTTTTACAAAAAACCCTCAAAAACAGCTTAAATCATAGAATTTGGGGGTCATTTTGATCCCATAGTATTATTAACCTCAATAACCATAATTTTCACTCATTTCCAGTCTATTCTGAACACCTCACAATATTATTTTTAGTCCTAAAATTTGCACCGAGGTCGCTGGATGGCTAAGCTAAGCGACCCAAGTGGCCGACACAAACACCTGGCCCATCTAGGAGTGGCACTGCAGTGTCAGACAGGATGGCAGATTTAAAAAATAGTCCCCAAACAGCACATGATGCAAAGAAAAAAAGAGGTGCAATGAGGTAGCTGTGTGACTAAGCTAAGCGACCCAAGTAGCCGGCACAAACACCTGACCCATCTAGGAGTGGCAATGCAGTGTCAGACAGGATGGCAGATTTAAAAAATAGTCCCCAAACAGCACATGATGCAAAGAAAAAAAAGAGGTGCACCAAGGTCGCTGGATGGCTAAGCTAAGCGACACATGTGGCCGACACAAACACCTGGCCCATCTAGGAGTGGCACTGCAGTTTTCTAGCGAGAGGATGAGTGCTTCCATCCTCATGTGAATCTGAACCACTAGCCATGAACATAGGCCAGGGCCTCAGCCGTTCCTTGCCACTCCGTGTCGTAAATGGCATATTGGCAAGTTTACGCTTCTCATCAGACGCTTTTAATTTAAATTTTTGGGTCATTTTACTGAACTTTTGTGGTATACTTGACGACACAGAGGTAGAGCCGTGGACTACAGTACCGTACTGCTATATATATATACTGGTGGTCAGCAAAATTCTGCACTGTCCTCCTACTATATACTGCGCACAACTAAAATGCAGCACAGGTATGGATGCATAGTATACTTGATGACACAGAGGTAGAGCAGTGGACTATTGTACCATACTGCTATATATATATATATATATATACTGGTGGTCAGCAAAATTCTGCACTGTCCTACTATATACTGCGCACAACTAAAATGCAGCACAGGTATGGATGCATAGTATATTTGATGACACAGAGGTAGAGCAGTGGACTACTGTACCGTACTGCTATATATATACTGGTGGTCAGCAAAATTCTGCACTGTCCTCCTACTATATACTGCGCACAACTAAAATGCAGCACAGGTATGGATGCATAGTATACTTGACAACACAGAGGTAGAGCAGTGGACTACTGTACCGTACTGCTATATATATATACACTGGTGGTCAGCAAAATTCTGCACTGTCCTCCTACTATATACTGCGCACAACTAAAATGCAGCACAGGTATGGATGCATAGTGTACTTGACGACACAGAGGTAGAGCAGTGGACTACTGTACCGTACTGCTATATATATACTGGTGGTCATCAAAATTCTGCACTGTCCTCCTACTATATACTGCGCACAACTAAAATGCAGCACAGGTATGGATGCATAGTATACTTGACGACACAGAGGTAGAGCAGTGGACTACTGTACCGTACTGCTATATATATACTGGTGGTCATCAAAATTCTGCACTGTCCTCCTACTATATACTGCGCACAACTAAAATGCAGCACAGGTATGGATGCATAGTGTACTTGACGACACAGAGGTAGAGCAGTGGACTACTGTACCGTACTGCTATATATATATATACTGGTGGTCAGCAAAATTCTGCACTGTCCTCCTACTATATACTGCGCACAACTAAAATGCAGCACAGGTATGGATGCATAGTGTACTTGACGACACAGAGGTAGAGCAGTGGACTACTGTACCGTACTGCTATGTATATACTGGTGGTCAGCAAAATTCTGCACTGTCCTACTATATACTGCGCACAACTAAAATGCAGCACAGGTATGGATGCATAGTATACTTGACGACACAGAGGTAGAGCAGGGGACTACTGTACCGTACTGCTATATATATACTGGTGGTCACAGCAAAATTCTGCACTGTCCTCCTACTATATACTACAATGCAGCACAGATATGGACTGTCCTCTCGCTATCATCTCCAAAGCACGAGTGAAAATGGCGGCGATGCGCGGCTCCTTATATAGAATACGAATCTCGCGAGAATACGACAGCGGGATGATGACGTTCGGGCGCGCTCGGGTTAACCGAGCAAGGCGGGAAGATCCGAGGCTGCCTCGGAACCGTGTAAAATGGGTGAAGTTCGGGGGGGTTCGGATCCCAAGGAACCGAACCCGCTCATCACTACTCTTTAGACACAGGAAAGGTCACTGAAGCCTTTAGTCTGACGTTAAAATACAACTCCTCATTTGGCTCTGACTCTTGATTCGGTATGTGAAGCGCCTCTCTCACAGCGAAAATAAGGGCCTCCACTGTGGGGACAGAGAGCTGTCCTCATCCATATCATCATCATTATCTGAATCAGAATCAGACTGGAGCACCTGTGGCAGTGAGCGTTTATGTGAAACCACTAGATGGGGCTGAGAAGCCTTCTTGGAATCTGCTGCCTTGGCCACCGAATCAATAGAATGTTTCAACACCTGTCTCTCCCTTTTAGCTGTAGCTAATTCTGAAATAACATTCTGGATCATGTCAGTAAAGCTGTCCAGCCAGGTGCTTGTGAACTGTGTCCTTGTGGAGACAAGGAACATTGTTCACACATGAGTGACCCCGCTGAAGACGGGGATGAATTACATGCAGTACACATAACCATATCCACAGACATTCTTTACAATGTAAAACAGTGCAGCTCCTGACCAAACACCTCCACACAGACCCCAGAGAGCCCCTGGAGCGACACCGAGGAGCGGACACCAGCACACAAAGAACGGTATCCAGTTGATAGATAGACAGTGTCTAGTTAGACAGTCAATAGATAGACACCATGGGGTATATTAACAAAGATTCGTGTTTTTGCCGTTTTTAAGGGTGTTTGAACTCGAATGGTATCGGGTGCATTTTACTGCAACTTTTTGAATTCTGATACGATCATTTACTAAGCTGCCGATTTTTCCAAATTCGTATTTTCCGATGTCGATGTGATTCGTAATATCAGGCAGTGTTTTACGGGAGTGATGAGTAAAACACTGCCTGACAAAACACAAGGAATCCCGGCCGGATCTGTGAGATCCGTGCAGGGCTTCATTGTGTACCTTAAGAAGGTGTTTAAAGTGTTAAAAAATCAGGAAAAAATTGCGTGGGGTCCCGTCTCCTAAGCACGACCAGCCTCGGGTTCTTTGAGCCGGTCCTGGTTGAAAAAATATGGGGGACAAAAAGTGTAGGGGTCCCCCGTATTTCTTAAACCAGCACCGGGCTCCACAAGCCAGGTACATAATGCCACAGCCGGGGGACACTTTTATTGTGGTCCCGGCGGCCCTGGCATTACATACCCATCTAGTCACCCCTGGCCGGGGTACCCTGGAGTGGGAACCCCTTAAATCAAGGGGTCCCCCCCTCCAGCCACCTAAGGGCCAGGAGTGAAGCCCGAGGCTGTCCCCCCCATCCAAGGATGGCGGATGGGGGGCTGATAGCCTTGTGTAAAAAATGAGAATATTGTTTTTAGTAGCAGTACTACAAGTCCCAGCAAGCCTCCCCCGCAAGCTGGTACTTGGAGAACCACAAGTACCAGCATGCGATGGAAAACCAGGCCCGCTGGTACCTGTAGTACTACTACTAAAAAAATACCCAACAAAAAACAGGACACACACACCGTGACAGTATAAGTTTATTACATACATGCACACCTCCAAACATACATACTTATCTATGTTCACACGAGGCTCGGTCCTCTTCTCCATGTAGAATCCTCGGGGTACCTGAGAAAAAAATGATACTCGCATAATCCAGTGTTGCTTGTCTTCTTTGTATAATCCACGTACTTGGCAAATCAAAAAAACGGAAACCCGACCACGCACTGAAAGGGGTCCCATGTTTACACATGGGACCCCTTTCACCGACAGCCAGGACCCCCCCTGACTTCTGTCAAAGAGGGTCCCTTCAGCCAATCAGGGAGTGCCACGTTGTGGCAATCTCCTGATTGGCTGTGTGCTCCTGTAGGGTCTGTGAGGCAGCACACAGCAGAGATACAATGTAGCGCATATGCGCTCCATTGTATCCAATGGTGGGAACTTTGCGGTCAGCGGTGAGGTTACTTTTGGTCAACCGCTGACCGCAAAGTTCCCACCATAGGATACAATGGAGCGCATAGGCGCTACATTGTATCTCTGCCGTGTGCTATGTGGAGCCCTGACTTGCCTGTCTCTTCGGCTGCAACGGAAGGTCCTGCTGGATCGCTTCTCTAAAGTGGAGACTCGGACCATCATCGCTACAGCAGAGACAGTGCAGGGAGGCTGCAGCAGGGATATCCGGACAGGTGAACTGGGTCTGGGGGCAGTGTGGGGGGGGGGGGGGGTAATGCGTGTGGGGGGGGGGTGTACTAGGTATAGTAAGTACTCTATTAGTAATAGCTAGCAACTACAGTCTGCTGTCGCAAACTATGTTATTAAATACATCCATGCAGCTGCTGCAATGCCTCGGCTGCATTGCTAACCCCAGATCCTTGGGGCCCCTCACTACGAGGCGGGGCTAGACTGTGCTGGCTGACAGCTGAGAGCAAGCTGCTCAACCAACCCTGGCGCACATCAGCATTGGTCACAGTGAGTAGTTGTTCTGTCACAAGATGTGTTTGAAGTGAACGAAGGAAAAGAGAACAAACAAGTCGGTAAGCTGCAGTGAGTGGCACCGCAGTGCTAACACTCTTAAAAAAAGAAATCATCGCTATCGACCACATGGCTGCCATCGATTACGGGAAACTATCTGCATTCCTGCCATCAATGGTAAAACCATCAGGCACTAGGTACAGACCATTGATGGTTTGAAACTATCGGTGTTCATCCCTAATTTCAACTAGGGATGGCCATCGGTGTCCTCCATCGATGGCGATGCAAACCATCAATGGCAGGTCACTATTCTGTGCATTGACATTGATGGTTTGATCATCATTTATGTACATATGCGCTGGTTTTCACTCATTCTGTGCGAGAGCCGGGTCGGGGCTGAGCTGTGAATGACAGCTTAGCTTGTGACAGAGACATTCCATTCTCGGCGCTTACACATAGTGTAAGAGGCAGGGGCAGCGCAGGACTGCTGGCAGACAGCCTAGCAGGGGAGTATCTAGGGGTCGGAGCGCCCCTGGCAAAGTAAGGGACTTGCGCCCCCCCATATTTACAATGGGGAAGGCAGAAAAAGAGTGTAGCCACACAATAGTACCCACAATTCAAATTACACCACATGGTAGTGCTCTTTAGTCACATTACACTGCACAGTAGTGTCCATCATTCACGTTATGCCACACAGTAGTACCCCTTATACACATTACGCCACACAGTAGTACCCCTTATACAGGTTATGCCACACAGTAGTACCCCTTATACATGTTATGCCACATGTGTGTGTATATATATTAGTGATGAGCGGGTTCGGTTCCTCGGAAACCGACTCCCCCCCGAACTTCACCCATTTTACACGGGTCCGAGGCATACTCGGATTCTCCTGTATGGCTCGGTTAATCCGAGCGCGCCCGAACGTCATCATCCCGCTGTCGGATTCTCGCGAGATTCGGATTCTATATAAGGAGCCGCGCGTCGCCGCCATTTTCACTCGTGCATTGGAAATGTTAGGGAGAGGATGTGGCTGGCGTCCTCTCTGTTTATTAATGTTGCTGCAAATATTTGTGCTTATTGCTTAATTGTGGGGACTGGGGAGCAGCTGTATTATATAGGAGGAGTACAGTGCAGAGTTTTGCTGATCAGTGACCACCAGTTTTATCCGTTCTCTGCCTGAAAAACGCTCCATATCTGTGCTCCGTGTGCTGCATATATCTGTGCTCACACTGCTTTATTGTGGGGACTGGGGACCAGCAGTATTATATAGGAGGAGTACAGTGCAGAGTTTTGCTGACCAGTGACCACCAGTATTATACGTTCTCTGCCTGAAAAACGCTCCATATCTGTGCTCAGTGTGCTGCATATATCTGTGCTCACACTGCTTTATTGTGGGGACTGGGGACCAGCAGTATTATATAGGAGGAGTACAGTGCAGAGTTTTGCTGACCAGTGACCACCAGTATTATACGTTGTCTGCCTGAAAAACGCTCCATATCTGTGCTCAGTGTGCTGCATATATCTGTGCTTACACTGCTTTATTGTGGGGACTGGGGACCAGCAGTATTATATAGGAGGAGTACAGTGCAGAGTTTTGCTGACGGTGACCACTAGTATATATAGCAGTACGGTACGGAAGGCCACTGCTCTACCTACCTCTGTGTCGTCAAGTATACTATCCATCTAGATTCTATACCTGTGGTGCATTTTAGTTTTGCAGTTTGCCGACAGTGACCACCAGTATATATAGCAGTACGGTGCGGAAGGCCACTGCTCTACCTACCTCTGTGTTGTCAAGTATACTATCCATCTAGATTCTATAACTGTGGTGCATTTTAGTTTTGCAGTTTGCTGACAGTGACCACCAGTATATATAGCAGTATGGTACGGAAGGCCACTGCTCTACCTACCTCTGTGTCGTCAAGTATACTATCCATCTAGATTCTATACCTGTGGTGCATTTTAGTTTTGCAGTTTGCTGACAGTGACCACCAGTATATATAGCAGTACGGTACGGAAGGCCACTGCTCTACCTACCTCTGTGTCGTCAAGTATACTATCCATCTAGATTCTATACCTGTGGTGCATTTTAGTTTTGCAGTTTACTGACAGTGACCACCAGTATATATAGCAGTACGGTACGGAAGGCCACTGCTCTACCTACCTCTGTGTCGTCAAGTATACTATCCATCCATACCTGTGGTGCATTTCAGTTGTGCGCAGTATATATAGTAGTAGGCCATTGCTATTGATACTGGCATATAATTCCACACATTAAAAAATGGAGAACAAAAATGTGGAGGTTAAAATAGGGAAAGATCAAGATCCACTTCCACCTCGTGCTGAAGCTGCTGCCACTAGTCATGGCCGAGACGAAGAAATGCCGATGCCCAATGTCATAGTAGAGAGCATGTAAAATCCAAAAAACAAAAGTTCAGTAAAATGACCCAAAAATCAAAATTGAAAGCGTCTGATGAGAAGCGTAAACTTGCCAATATGCCATTTACGACACGGAGTGGCAAGGAACGGCTAAGGCCCTGGCCTATGTTCATGGCTAGTGGTTCAGATTCACATGAGGATGGAAGCACTCATCCTCTCGCTAGAAAAATGAAAAGACTTAAGCTGGCAAAAGCTCAGCAAAGAACTGTGCGTTCTTCTAAATCACAAATCCCCAAGGAGAGTCCAATTGTGTCGGTTGCGATGCCTGACCTTCCCAACACTGGACGGGAAGAGCTTGCGCCTTCCACCATTTGCACGCCCCCTGCAAGTGCTGGAAGGAGCACCCGCAGTCCAGTTCCGGATAGTCAAATTGAAGATGTCACTGTTGAAGTACACAAGGATGAGGATATGGGTGTTGCTGGCGCTGGGGAGGAAATTGACAAGGAGGATTCTGATGGTGAGGTGGTTTGTTTAAGTCAGGCACCCGGGGAGACACCTGTTGTCCGGGGGACGAATATGGCCATTGACATGCCTGGTCAAAATACAAAAAAAAAAAAAAATCACCTCTTAGGTGTGGAATTATTTCAACACAAATGCGGACAACAGGTGTCAAGCCGTGTGTTGCCTTTGTCAAGCTGTAATAAGTAGGGGTAAAGACGTTAACCACCTAGGAACATCCTCCCTTATACGTCACCTGGACCGCATTCATCAGAAGTCAGTGACAAGTTCAAAAACTTTGGATGACAGCGGAAGCAGTCCACTGACCACTAAATCCCTTCCTCTTGTAACCAAACTCCTGCAAACCACACCACCAACTCCCTCAGTGTCAATTTCCACCTTACACAGGAAAGCCAATAGTCCTGCAGGCCATGTCACTGGCAAGTCTGACGAGTCCTCTCCTGCCTGGGATTCCTCCGATGCATCCTCCTTCACAATCTCCCGCAACTGGGGGTGCGAGGAAAAGGCTAAGAATTCCGAGCCCACCCGCTGGCGGTGATGCAGTCTGGAGCGAGTGCCGACATCTGGTCCGGACTGAAGGACCTGCCAACGATTACTGACATGTCGTCTACTGTCACTGCATATGATTCGGTCACCATTGAAAGAATGGTGGAGGATTATATGAGTGACCGCATCCAAGTAGGCACGTCAGACAGTCCGTACGTATACTGGCAGGAAAAAGAGGCAATTTGGAGGCCCTTGCACAAACTGGCTTTATTCTACCTAAGTTGCCCTCCCTCCAGTGTGTACTCCGAAAGAGTGTTTAGTGCAGCCGCTCACCTTGTCAGCAATCGGCGTACGAGGTTACTTCCAGAAAATGTGGAGAAGATGATGTTCATCAAAATGAATTATAATCAATTCCTCCGTGGAGACATTCACCAGCAATTGCCTCCAGAAAGTACACAGGGATCTGAGATGGTGGATTCCAGTGGGGACGAATTAATAATCTGTGTGGAGGGGGATGTACACAGTGAAAGGGGTGCGGAATCGGAGGATGATGATGAGGTGGACATCTTGCCTCTGTAGAGCCAGTTTGTGCAAGGAGAGATTGATTGCTTCTTTTTTGGTGGGGGCCCAAACCAACCAGTAATTTCAGTCACAGTCGTGTGGCAGACGCTGTCGCTGAAATGATGGGTTCGTTAAAGTGTGCATGTCCTGTTTATACAACATAAAGGGGGGTGGGAGGGCCCAAGGACAATTCCATCTTGCACCTCTTTTTTCTTTCAGTTTTCTTTGCATCATGTGCTGTTTGGGGACTATTTTTTAAGTGCCATCCTGTCTGACACTGCAGTGCCACTCCTAGATGGGCCAGGTGTTTGTGTCGGCCACTTGTGTCGCTTAGCTTAGCCATCCAGCGAATTCGGTGAAGTCTATCATAGACGAAACGCGTTGGCTAACCCTTGATGACCTCTATCCAAGATAAGATATACACATATCTTTTATCTATATCTATGTGCTTTTATTCTAATACTTTTTATATCTTGAATTTATTTATTTATTTATTGTTTTTGTGTTCCTATGAAACCAATTATTTTGGTATATGTCAGATGTGAATATTTTTAGAAACATTTTTTTCTTTTTTATTGGCTCCTGTGATTATAATAAATTGTATATATATTCTTTATACACTGGGTACTATTCTTTTAAATAGCTGTATAAACACCGTTGGTCGCTTAGAACCCCTCAACATTTTTCTATTTTAAACTATCTTCAGGGATTTACCACCCCTGTACTCCTGGGGAACAGCTGACGCCCATAGATTTGTGGAGTGTTATTTTATATAATATATATATATATATTGAACTATTTATTATTTTTAATTGCCAGATAAACACATAGGTGATATTATCCTCACAAGTGGCGCAATTTTTTTCATTCTAAACATATATATATATATATATATATATATATATATATATATATATATATATATATATATGAGTCACATGCCAAACACTCGGGGTGAGGTTTAAGACAGAACCAGCACTCTGCGTAGTTTTCAAGACAAGTTTTACTCCAAACTGTACTTCAATCATAGAATAGTCACATCGACATCAGCATAAAACGACAAAGGCATATACTCATCGCATCAAGATGGTAATGTAACACTGGAAAACTCCCTAACAGCCGTTTTCGGTGAATAACCTTCCTCAGGGGAATAACCAGGCAAAGGGTCTAGCTGCCATGTGAAAAAGTGCTTGCGTGCCGTGCAACTTTTGCAACAGTTGTATGCACATTACAACCTGTGGCTCAGGTATTGTGCGGCGAAGGAAGCAGGCGGCACTCCAAGGACTTGTGTAACAACTTGTTTTTGTATTCAAAGCATAGTGACAAAAAAACAAAAACAAAAATGGTTCGTTTTTTGTTTCTTTTCACAGCACCAGGGTCACTTACCTGATGAAAAGGCTGCCATGCCTTGAAACGTTGTAAAGATACCTGTATTTTTGTTTTGTTTTTTTTGTCACTATGCTTTGAATACAAAAACAAGTTGTTACACAAGTCCTTGGAGTGCCGCCTGCTTCCTTCGCCGCACAATACCTGAGCCACAGGTTGGGAAGGATAATTTGTATATATATATATATATATATATATATATATATATATATATACACACACACACACACACACACACACACACATACCATACTGGCTGTGGGGGTTAGGTGGAAGGGAAGTGGCTTGGGGGGACGTTGGCCGGTTGGGAAGGGAATGGGGGATACACTGGACTAACAGGGTGAGAGACATTGGGATGGTGGAGGGGGAGACACTGGGATAGGTGAGGGTTGGTTAAATGGGGAGGCACTGGGCTGGGACAGGGGATGGTAGCACTGACATGGTGTTGCTTGCGTGGCTCACTCACTGTAGCATTTCTATAAATGTCCTGAATGCGAGTGGTCACTCAGCCCAGTAGTAGGTATTGGTTTCAGTGAAAGACACAAATAGAGGAGAGGATGTAGTTGCTTTAATGGTGGTTGGGATCCCAGCGGTCAGGATACCGTTGCCAGAATCCCAACCGCTTACAATGTCGGCAGCTGGAATGCCGCCATACAGGGTTTCCTTGACACCCATAGAGTGGGAATAGAACCTGTGGTGAGCGCAGCGAGCCCACAAGGGGCTCCTTTGCGCTTGCACCCCACCCCTGCGCCAGCATTCTGGCGGCTGTGATCCCGTGGTTGGAATGCTGACCTCCTGGTTACCAACCATCGGCATTACAGCCCTAACCCTAGAGGAGGTGTGTATTACCATACTGACTGTGGCACACAGCAGGTGGGGTTGTTTGTGTGTGTGTATATAGGTGTCCCCACAGGTGTGTGTGCAGGTGTGGCTCCCCTGTCTCCCAGGTGTGTGTATGTATGTGTGTTTGTAGGTGTGGGGACCCCAAGTGTGTGTGTGTATGTGCAAGTGTGGTTCCCCATCCCCGATGTGTGTAAAGGTGTGGCCTCCAGATGTGTGTGTTCAGGTGTGGACCCCCAACCCACATGTCTATATGCTGGTGTGGCCCCCCCAGGTGTGTAGTGTGCACATTCAGGTCGGTGCTTGCCTTGGTGAAGTAGAGCAGCCACAGCTGTTCAGCTGCTCCTTGGAAGCCGCCATCCACCTGCTGCTGCACACTGAAGTGCGGTGCCGGACATCGGTGCTAATCATACCGAGTGACTGCTGTGCTGTAATTAGAGATGTGCACTGGAAATTTTTCGGGTTTTGGTTTTGGATTCGGTTCCGCGGCCGTGTTTTGGATTCGGACGCGTTTTGGCAAAACCTCCCTTAAATTTTTTTGTCGGATTCGGTTGTGTTTTGGATTCAGGTGGGGTTTTTTTTCAAAAACCCCTCAAAAACAGCTTAAATCATAGAATTTGTGGGTAATTTTGGTCCTATAGTATTATTAACCTCAATAACCATAATTTCCAGTCTATTCTGAACACCTCACAATTTTATTTTTAGTCCTAAAATTTGCACCGAGGTCGCTGGATGACTGAGCTAAGCGACCCAAGTGGCTGGCACAAACACCTGGCCCATCGAGGAGTGGCACTGCAGTGTCAGGCAGGAGGGCACTTAAAAAAAATTGGCCCCAAACATCACATGATGCAAAGATAAAAAAAAAAAGAAGCGGTGCAAGATGAAATTGTCCTTGGGCCCTTCCACCCACCCTTATGTTGTATAAACAGGACATGCACACTTTAACAAACCCATCATTTCAGCGACAGGGTCTGCCACACGACTGTGACTGAAATGACTGGTTGGTTTGGGCCCCCACCAAAAAAGAAGCAATCAATCTCTCCTTGCACAAACTGGCTCTACAGAGGCAAGATGTCGACCTCATCATCATCCTCCGATTCCTCACCCCTTTCACTGTGTACATCCCCCTCCTCACAGAGTATTAATTTGTCCCCACTGGAATCCACCATCACAGGTCCCTGTGTACTTTCTGGAGGCAATTGCTGGTAAATGTCTTCACGGAGGAAGTGATTATAATTCATTTTGATGAACATCATCTTCTCCACATTTTGTGGAAGTAACCTCGTACGCCGATCGCTGACAAGGTGACCGGCTGCACTAAACACTCTTTCGGAGTACACACTGGAGGGGGGGGGGGGGGGCAACTTAGGAAAAATAAAGCCAGTTTGTGCAAGGGCCTCCAAATTGCCTCTTTTTCCTGCCAGTATACGTACGGACTGTCTGACATGCCTACTTGGATGCTGTCACTCATATAATCCTCCACCATTCTTTCAATGGTGACAGAATCATATGCAGTGACAGTAGACGACATGTCAGTAATCGTTGGCAGATCCTTCAGTCCTGACCAGATGTCAGTTTTCGCTCCTGACTGCCCTGCATCACCGCCAGCGGGTGGTTTTGGAAATCTGATCCTTTTCCAGTGGCGGTAGAAAATGAAGGAGGAGCTGTTGGCGGGTCACGTTCCGCTTGACTTGACAAGTGTCTCACCAGCAGGTCTTTGAACATGTGCAGACTTGTGTCTGTCGGAAAGAGAGATTCAACGTAGGCTTTAAACCTAGGATCGAGCACGGTGTCCAAAATGTAGTGCTCTGATTTCAACAGATTGACCACCCGTGAATCCTGGTTAAGCGAATGAAGGGCTCCATCCACAAGTCCCACATGCCTAGCGGAATTACTCCGTTTTAGCTCCTCCTTCAATCTCTCCAGCTGCTTCTGCAAAAGCCTGATGAGGGGAATGACCTGACTCAGGCTGGCAGTGTCTGAACTGACTTCACGTGTGGCAAGTTCAAAGGGTTGCCGAACCTTGCACAACGTTGAAATCATTCTCCACTGCGCTTGAGTCAGGTGCATTCCCCCTCCTTTGCCTATATCGTAGGCAGATGTATAGGCTTGAGTGGGCTTGTGCTGCTCCTACATCTTCTGAAGCATATAGAGGGTTGAATTCCACCTCGTTACCACCTCTTGCTTCAGTTGATGGCGGGGCAGGTTCAGTAGTGTTTGCTGGTGCTCCAGTCTTCGGCACGCGGTGGCTGAATGCCGAAAGTGGCCCGCAATTCTTCGGCCACCGACAGCATCTCTTGCACGCCCCTGTCGTTTTTTTAAAATTCTGCACCACCAAATTCATTGTATGTGCAAAACATGGGTCATGCTGGAATTTGCCCACATGTAATGCACGCACAATATTGGTGGCGTTGTCCGATGTCACAAATCCCCAGGAGAGTCCAATTGGGGTAAGACAATCTGCGATGATGTTCCTCAGTTTCCGTAAGAGGTTGTCAGCTGTGTGCCTCTTATGGAAAGCGGTGATACAAAGCGTAGCCTGCCTGCGTTTGCGAGATGCTGCTACTGGTGCCGCCGCTGCTGTTGTTGCTGCGGGAGGCAATACATCTACCCAGTGGGCTGTCACAGTCATATAGTCCTTAGTCTGCCCTGCTCCACATGTCCGTGGTTAAGTGGACATTGGGTACAACTGCATTTTTTAGGACACTGGTGACTCTTTTTCTGACGTCTGTGTACATTCTTGGTATCGCCTGCCTAGAGAAGTGGAACCTAGATGGCATTTGGTACCGGGGACACACTACCTCAAGAAATTCTCTAAGTCCCTGTGAACTAACGGTGGATACCGGACGCACGTCTAACACCAACACAGCTGCCAAGGCCTGAGTTATCCGCTTTGCAACAGGATGACTGCTGTGATATTTCATCTTCCTCGCAAAGGACTGTTGGACAGTCAATTGCTTACTGGAAGTAGTACAAGTGGTCTTCCGACTTCCCCTCTGGGATGATGATCGACTCCCAGCAGCAACAACAGCAGTGCCAGCAGCAGTAGGCGTTACACTCAAGGATCCATCGGAGGAATCCCAGTCAGGAGAGGACTCGTCAGACTTCCCAGTGACATGGCCTGCAGAACTATTGGCGTTCCTGTCTAAGGAGGAAATTGACACTGAGGGAGTTGGTGGTGTGGTTTGCACTGGGAGCTTGAGTACAAGAGGAAGAAGGGATTTAGTTGTCAGTGGACTGCTTCCGCTGTCACCCAAAGTTTTTGAACTTGTCAATGACTTCTGATGAATGCGCTCCAGGTGACGTATAAGGGAGGATGTTCCTAGGTGGTTAATGTCCTTACCCCTACTTATTACAGCTTGACAAAGGCAACACACGGCTTGACACCAGTTGTCCGCATTTGTGTTGAAATAATTCCACACCGAAGAGGTGATTTTTTGGGGTATTTTGACCAGGCATGTCAATGGCCTTATTCATCCCACGGACAACAGGTGTCTCCCCGGGTGCCTGACTTAAACAAACCACCTCACCATCAGATTCCTCCTTGTCAATTTGCTCCTCAGCGCCAGCAACACCCATCCTGGTGTACTTCAACAGTGACATCTTCAATTTGAATATCAGGAACTGGACTGTGGGTGCTCCTTCCAGCACTTGCAGGGGGCATGCAAATGGTGGAAGGAGCCACCTCTTCCCTTCCAGTGTTGGGAAGGTCAGGCATCGCAACCAGGGCCAGATTGGCCCTTAAAGTCACAGGCAAGTTCCCCGGGAGGCCGTCTGCAGTCGGGGCCGAATACAGCGTGTGGCCCCGCCCCCAGTGGCTCATGAAATACACTCGCTATAATTCCAAACAGCAGCTTGGAGGAGCTCTGTGCCTCTGTAGCCGTGAGACACTGGAGACAGAGCTCCTCCAGTCCCCAGCCGGCACCCACCCAGAACAGTGCAGCAGAAACTGACACATGGCCATGCAGTGAGTGGCCGCCCTCTCTTTTTCCTGTCACTCTCGTCCAGGGCCTCTTGTTTCCTCCCCCTCCACCCTCGATTCTCCTTTCCTGCTCTCAGTGCTCTGCTCTCTTTCCTCCCTCCTCCCACTGCAGCAAAAGCTCCGCGACAACCCTCCCACATGTTCCCCTCACAGCTCCAAACCTCCCCCCCATTCACAGCACCTGTGAACACACAGGCTACACTCTTCTGTTTCTCTCCTCTCAGAGCCCAAAACCCATCTCCTCCCCCCATTCGCGGCACCCGTGCCCCCCTCCCCCCACAGTCTACCTTCTTCTGTTTCTCTCCTCTCAGAGCCCCAAACCTACTCCTCTCCCCATTCGCGGCACCCGCCCCCCCTCCCCTCCCCCACAGGCTACCCTCTTCTGTTTCTCTCCCCTCAGAGCCCTAAAAACCAACCCCTCCCCTCATTCGCGACACCCACGACCCCCTCACCTCCCCCCACAGGATACCCTCTTCTGTTTCTCTCACCTCAGAGCCCCAAACCTACTTCTCCCCCCATTCGCGGAACCCGCGACCCCTCTCCCCCCACAGGCTACCCTCTTCTGTTTCTCTCCCCTCAGAGCCCCAAACCCACCCCTCCCCCCATTTGCGGCACCCGCAAACCCCCCCTCCCCACACACAGGCTACCCTCTCCTGTTTCTCTCCCCTCAGAGCCCCAAACCCACCCCTCCCCTCCTCCCGTTTGCAGCAACCGCAACTCCTCCCCCCCCCCCCCTCCCACAGGCTACCCTCTTCAGTTTCTCTCCCCTCGGCGTCCAGCATGTTTCAATCAACCGCCGCCGCGTTCTGACTGCAGTGTAAGTTGGAAGCGGTTCGGCGGGAGATCCTCGTTCCTGCTGGTTGCTTCCACACTGAATTGGAGCAGCAATAAAAGAATGCTGTATAGGAGGAACTCACTGCTGCTACATGCAACAGGCAGCGATGCTTACTTACAAGTTCCATCATCTGTACAGCAGCACGGTGAGTCCCCGCTGCCATGTATGGGGGTACAGACACAACGGGGGATTTTTTTTTATTTCTGTAATATTGGGTGCATATAGTGACAACCCTATTGCAGGTGATATTGTGTGATGTACTGTTGCAATGAGTCTTTGTCCTATGTAAGCATTGTGATATTACCATAGTTGCACCACACAAGTCCAGAATGCTGGAGCTTGGTGTACCTCTGCTTTACAGCCACAAATTCCACCATGCCTGAATGGTTACGTGTGGTTGAGATATAATGGGGATAGGTGCTGGTGGTGGGGTTACATGATGGATTGAGTGATCCCAAACAGAGGTGGTACTTTACTATAACACCTGCTTTGGAGCACACTATGGCAATAATCTATCAATGTTTTTGATGGGCAGTACTAGTGGCAGCTGTAGTGTAGGGTGTAGAGGGGTCAGTAGGGTATAGAGTGGTCAGTAGTGTAGGGTATAGAGGGGTCAGTAGGGTATAGATTGATCAGTAGTGTAGGGTATAGAGGGGTCAGTAGCGTTGGGTATAGAGGGGTCAGTAGCGTTGGGTATAGAGGGGTCAGTAGCGTTGGGTATAGAGTGGTCAGTAGGGTAGGTATAGAGGGGTCAGTAGTGTAGGGTATAGAGGGGTCAGTGGTGTAGGGTGTAGAGGGGTCAGTAGCATTGGGTATAGAGGGGTCAGTGGTGTAGGGTGTAGAGGGGTCAGTAGTGTAGGGTATAGAGGGGTTAGTAGGGTATAGAGTGGTCAGTAGGGTAGGTATAGAGGGGTCAGTAGCGTAGGGTATAGAGGGGTCAGTAATGTTGGGTATAGAGGGTCAGTGGTGTAGGGTGTAGAGGGCTCAGTAGGGTATAGAGTGGTCAGTAGCATAGGGTATAGAGGGGTCAGTAGGGTATAGAGGGGTCAGTAGTGTAGGGTATAGAGGGGACAGTAGTTTAGGGTGTAGAGAAGTCAGTGATGTAGTGTAGAGAAGTCAGTGATGTAGTGTAGAGGAGTCAGTAATGTAGTGTAGGGTGTAGAGGGGTCAGTAACGTAGTGTAAATTGTAGAGGGGGTCAGTGATGTAGTGTAAGGTGTAGGGGGGGTCAGTGATGTAGTGTAGGGGGTAGAGGGGTCAGTAAAAATACTAATCCCAAGTACTTAGCACACTGTTATTGAATTAAGTACACAATCTGGGTAAAAAAGGCAAAAGGTTAGCAATGCGATATGTGCCATGTGTTGCGCCACGTTTCATTATGCTTACATGGAGATAGGTTAGATTTTTTGTAGAAGGGGTGCAAAGGAAACTTTCACTCTTGGCTATGCCTGGCACTGGCTGACATCACAGAAGTGTGCGGTCACTGAATACGCTGTGTGGTAGGACAGTGTTTGGGTTCAGGTACAGAACATGGGACCCTCTAGATTAGCATAGCTAAACTGCTTCAAACCATCATTAAACTTGTTCAGAACATTAAAACGTGTACCCTCGCGGGCTCGCTCTGCTCACCACAGGTTACTATTCCCCATAGATGTCCACGTGGATAGTAAAACTGCTAGCCCAGGCCAGGGCTCCCATGTTCTGACATTGGTGGTCATTCTGAGTTGATCGCTAGCTGCATTTGTTCGCAGCGAAGCAATCAGGCTAAAAAACTGCAGTTCTGCGCATGCGTATGCAGTGCAATGCGCACACGCGCGACGTACGGGCACAACAAACGATGCATTTTTGCACAGGGTCTAGCAATGCATTTCAGTCACACTGCTGGCCGCAGAGTGATTGACATGAAGTGGGCGTTTCTGGGTGTCAACTAACCGTTTTCAGGGAGTGTTCGGAAAAACACAGGTGTGCCAGGGAAAACGCAGGCGTGGCTGGGCGAACGCTGGGCGGGTATGTGACGTCAAATCCGGAATTGAATGGTCTGAAGTGATCACAAGCGCTGAGTAGGTTTTGAGCTACTCTGAAACTACGCAAACATTTTTGCAGGCGCTCTGCGATACAACCGTTCGCACTTCTGCTAAGCTAAAATACACTCCCAGTGGGCGGCGGCATAGCGTTTGCACGGCTGCTAAAAACTGCTAGCGAGCGATCAACTTGGAATGACCCCCATTGAGCCCAGTTTTTGATATCACAGCATGACTTGCTATTATTCCTAGTTATCATGCATTCACTGAAAAAGCTTTGTATTGAGACAGTATTCATAATCAAAGTATGAATTGCTACCTGGGCTGACCACAGACAGGCCCTGTCTATTTTGTCAGTCCCGGGCCCCACAATTTCTGATGGCAGCCCTGCACACACAGGCTATCCTCTCCTTTATTTTCTCCCCTCACAACCCCCTCCCCATTCGCTGCCCCAGCGACCATAGGAGTGCGTACGGGATGTGCATTGTGTGCACAGGCACACTCTATTGCCGGCCATTTCAAGATTGGATTAGTGGGAGGTGATGGGACGTTGCGGGGCAGATGACAGCAGAGGCGTAGCTAGGGTCTTTGGAGCCCAGGGCAAGATGTCAAATATGCCCCCCCCCCCCCAAAAAAAAAAAAACAGCAAAAGAAGCATGTGCGCGCGCCGAAGGGGTGTGGCCACACCCCAGAAGGGGTGTGGCCACTGAAAATGGCCCACAGTGCCAGTTACATTGCCCCACATTGCCAGATACAATGCCCCACTGTGCCGGATACATGCCCCACTGTGCCAGATACATGCCCCACAGTGCCAGACACATGCCCCACAGTGCCGGATACAATGCCCCACCGTGCCGGATACATGCCCCACCGTGCCAGATACATGCCCCACCGTGCCGGATACATGCCCCACTGTGCCAGATACATGCCCCACAGTGCCAGATACATTGCCCCACAGTGCCAGATACATTGCCCCACAGTGCCAGATACATTGCCCCACAGTGCCAGATACATTGCCCCACAGTGCCAGATACAATGCCCCACAGTGCCAGATACAATGCCCCACAGTGCCAGATACAATGCCCCACAGTGCCAGATACATGCCCCACAGTGCCAGATACATGCCCCACAGTGCCAGATACATGCCCCACAGTGCCAGATACATGCCCCACTGTGCTCCCCCGAGTGCCAGATACATGCCCCACTGTGCTCCCCCGAGTGCCAGATACATGCCCCCGAGTCCGTCCCCCCCGGTCACTCACCGGCGCCTGTTGTGTCTATGTGAGGGGAGGAGAGCGCAGCAATTGGATGGAAGCATGTAGTATTCCTTTCAAATACCAATAGCTGGAAAACAATGAATGTAACTTTTGATGTTGTAGAAAAGCCGCTCAAGTCCGTGTCACCGCTATAAAGTCAATGGTGAACTGTGTAATTCACTGAAGATTTAACTGAGGATTTTTAACACAGAGCCACACTATGATAGAGCAGTGGCAAACGCAGGATTTCCATGGGGGGGTGTCCAGAACTGGGTGGAGCCAATCACGGGGGTGGGGACTGAGGTGACCCAGTATATGCTGGGTCCATAAAACTAGTGTGTCTGTGTGTGTATATATATATATATATATATATATACACACACACATACACACACACACACACAACACTGGAACCCCGGCACTCCGGTCTAATGCAAGAAATCCTGCTCAGGTGCCTTCCCTTCAGGGCCTGAAGCCGCTGAACAATATGTAGAGTCTTGGAGAGGGCGGCACTCAGAGACTTGAACAGCAGAGGTGAATACAAAAACCCTGCAGGGCAACCTTTAATGTAACGTTTCGGGGACGAAGGGGTTCGTCCCAGGCTACTGTTCTTTTTCTTTTTCTCATATCAGGAGTGCCGGATGTTTCAAAGATAGATATATATATATATATATATCAAAACGCAATTATACCTAATTACTGCGCTGGTGCGGCAGCCCTCTAATTCGATCCTCCTGTTAGTGAGGACCATACAAAACAACACCTCCAGCAAATTGAATCAGAGGGCGCTCTCAATCACTTAAACTGGTTACCAACTAAAAATTGACCAAATGATTATGGCTTTACACAATTTATTAAAAGCAAAGTATTGCCCAATCTAGACAGAGGTAACCCTTTTTCACAATTACAGATCACAATATATGTCAAATGTACAATAGTGTAGGGTTTCTTTTCTCTCTGTCTTCAACCCTGACGCGTTTCGTCCTTCGTGGACTTCTTCAGAGGGATGGTCAACACAGCAAATGGTCAGTCCATGAAGCAACCATATATGAATTCAATGGGTTGAAACACTCTAATGCTCAATAGTGCTGAACACTTTAGACTAAATTAGCAATGGACCTCTTTCCAAAAAACACGCTGGTCCAAATGGTATATGGGTAAATATCCCACTTTGGGTGAGCCTCAAAATAATGATGTGTGAGAGAAATAGGCCACAGATACAGCAGTAGTTCCTATGTGCTCTCCCAAGTGCAACCCTATATATATATATATATATATATATGGCATATAGGACCGGCACTCACCTCTCACAGTATATTCGCTCCGGTGCCCTCCGAAACCGATTAATATTCCAAACACATCATACAAGCAGCGGCACTCGGAGGCTTTCACAGGTGAAAAAATGATTATGTGAATTTATTCCATATTACAATATGTTCAGGCCTGAACATATTGTAATATGGAATAAATTCACATAATCATTTTTTCACCTGTGAAAGCCTCCGAGTGCCACTGCTTGTATGATGTGTTTGGAATATATATATATATATATATATATATATATTATATATACATACATACATACACACACACACACACACACACACACACACACACACACACACACACACACACACACTGCATATTAAACATACATACGTATATATATATATATATATATATACATACACATACATACATACAGTACACATATATACACACACACATGTATATATATCATATATGTGTGTGTTTATATGTATATGTATATACCTGTGTATATATGTATGCACATGGATATATATGTACTATAATTAAAATAAAGTAAACTTTTACTAAGCACTTACAAGTGCCACCAGGAAGACAGCAGGCTGCAGAGGACGCTAGACAGCCATTAATAATACTCATGCAGCAAAAAAAAAATATATTTTTTTTTTTGGTGGAGGGGGGTTTCTGGGTGCTCGGAAACCCCCCCTGGGTGCGCCACTGTAGAGGTTGCGGCTAAGAGCTGTAAAATCAATTGTGGACTGTGTAATTTACTGATGGTTTTATCACAAAGCCACACTAATCGATGAGGTTGCTGCTGGGAGCCGTTACTCACTGTATCCCTGCTGTCCGGGACCCTTTTGATGGATGTGAGAAATCGGTGACCCGAGCGTCCTCGGGAGAAGTACCTGTGAACGGCAGCCATGTATAATAGCAGCAGATGGCTCCGGACAATTTACGGCCGCACGGGGAGCAAGCAGTGGCTTCCGTTTGTAGAAAACCAAATGCGGGAATGGTGTCATGGGAAGTGCGGATTACAGCTGATCGTAATGTCCAGTTATCCAGCTGATAGAGGGAGTCCTATACTGTATGGTATGGCTCTGGGCAATCATAGCTGCACGTGGGAGGTGCAGCTATGATTGTAGCTAAAATTAAAGTAAAAAAAAAAAATCTTCCTTCTAACTGACAGGGGGGGCACTATAGCCTACTGTACTATACTACTATATATACTGGTGGTCACCAAAATGCTGCACTGTACTACTATATACTGCTCACAACAATGCAGCACAGATATGGATACTTGAAGTAACACGGAGCTGCAAGATACAGCAATGGCCTACTGTACTGTATTACTTTATACTGGTGGTCACCAAAATGCTGCACTGTACTACTATATAGTATATACTGGCCTACTGTACTGTACTACTGTATAATATACTGGTGGTCACCACAATGCAGCACACTGAGCACAGATATTGAGCTTTTCAGGCAGAGAACTTCGCTACGTCCTCTCCACTCAATCTACAATGCACAAGTGAAAATGGCGGCGACGCGCGGTTCTTTATATGGAATACGAATCTCGAGAGAATCCGACAGCGGGATGATGACGTTTGGCCTCGTTCGGGTTAACAGAGCAAGGTCGGGAAGATCCGAGGCTGCCTCGGACCCGTGTAAAACAAGTGAAGTTCGGGGGTTTTGGATCTCGACGAACCAAACCCGCTCATCTCTAGCTATAATTAGTGTAATCGGTGTAATTAGCACCGATGTCCGGCACCACACTTCAGTGAAGCAGCTCTAAGTAAAACTACAGCTCCCAGCAGCCCTTGCTGCCAGGAGCTCCCGGCAGCAAGGGCTGCTTGGAGTTGTAGTTTTAGAGCTGCTTCACTGAAGGGCGGTGCCGGACATCGGTGCTAATTACACCAAGCGACTGCTGTGCTGCATGTCTCTGGTACTAACAGTCAACTGCCTAGTCTATGTAAGTCTACCCCTTGGCAGCGGGTGGTACCTCCAGGCGGCGCTCCTCTTCTGCCAGCGCTTCTGGCGAGTGCCATCCTGGCCAATGGGTAGATACGCAGCCCTGTGCTGCAACAGCAGCGGTGAAAAAGTGTAAAAAAAAAGTTGGATAAACATCTACCATCGATGGTGTAAAACCATTGGTTTATATGCCATTGATGGTAAAAGTATTCGTCATCGACCATCGATGATTTTTATTTCGATGGCCATCCCTTTTTTAACTGTTTAAATACCAGGGAGGGATGGGGGAGGTGTTTCAAACCCCAAGATTTATGTGGGTTGGCCTGGTTTCAGAGCAGAAAAGCCGAATAGAAGAGCCACCTACTTCTGATGCATAACAGTGATTTAGAAGAACAGGACAACTTCCTTCCTTGTACGTAAATGAAAGTGAAAGTAACTTTTGTACAGCTGAACTGACACACAAGAGGACAGAACTGCTCCACAAAAGAGGTACCAAAGCTTTCTAATTAATTCCTAAATAATGATCTATGTGTGTCCCCAAGATGCATTTAGAGTTGTTGATCTCCTATTGCCTCAGGCTAGCTCTCTAGGTTGTGGACAATAACAGAGAAAGGGGCCCCTGTTCAGGCAAGCTTTAATAGTTATGCATTTAAACACAGGCATGGACATGTGCAGCAACAGTTTTTGTTGAATCATTTGAGTACCACTACCAGACGTTTGCTTATTATAACTTACCTCTCCATTTCTCTCTTCCTGCGCATGAATTTAAAGGACACATACGGTTACTGCATACTCCTCTCCCTCCTGGTCAAATACTTGGCACATTAGCTGGCTTATGACAATCTTATATGAGGCTGAGGTTAGCTTCTTATTAGGCCAGCTTCTTCCTCACTTCCTATTTGAGCTCCAGCTTCTTATTCAGAAAATTGAGTTTTGTAAGGGTTAACTAGTCTTAAACCACAAATTTGACACCTGAATTCAACAGAGCGTTGTCACTTGCATATGATCCATTTGTATTTTGCCTAGCCCAACACTGTTTTGACCATGGAATACACTGACAAAGTGGGCACACACACCATATTTTACCATTTTGAAGAAGTAGATGTAGTTTTGCAAGGGTTAACTAGTCTTGGACCACAAACTTGACACCTGAAATCAACAGAGGGTGGTGGCTTACATATGACCCACTTGTATTTTGCCTGACCCAGCGCTATTTTGGGCAAGAAATACGCTGGGAAAGTGGGCACACACAAAGAAAGAAGAGAAATTTGGTCGCACAGATACCTGTAATATTTTGTCAGTAATTACAATTAGTCACATAAGTCTTTTCCCTTAAACTTCAATCTTATTATTGCATATCTTTAAAATATACATGGGAGGTGCTCCTAGGAATAAATTAAGAGCATATAGAAACCAGAGAAGTAAAGTAATCCCTATAGTGGGCACACCCAGACTCTGTTACAATTAACTAAAAGTCACATATCAATATATGATATATGACCAATAATGTTAAAATATAACTTTTATTTGTTCATCTAAAACCTATGCGAAAATATTGTGCATGTGAAAATGTGAAAAAATAAACAAATGTGAAATAAAAGTTAAGCCACTGTAATTTTATTATCACTATGTCCATAACCTCCAACTTGACCCGCCCCACTAGGTACAAAATGCTCTGTTTCTGGACTTTCCTCTTAATTTATTATTGCCATCACCTGTGAAGAAACAGCTTTCTTATCATTTAACTAGTTCAACACAGGTGATGGAAATCATAAATTAAGAAGGAAGTCCAGGAACAGAGCATTTTGTACCTAGTGGGGCGGGTCACGTTGGAGGGTCTGTATGTCTAGTGTAGAATATGTATCTATGTTTGTTTCAATATATTGTTACTAGATATCTTCAACTGATACAATTGTACCTATTAACAGTTCCACTGTGTAATGACTGTAAAGCTGGGCATACACTATACCACAGGTTCTCAAACTCGGTCCTCAGGACCCCACACAGTGCATGCTTTGCAGGTAACCCAGCAGGTGCACAGGTGTATTAATTACTCACTGACACATTTTAAAAGGTCCACAGGTGGAGCTAATTATTTAACTTGTGATTCTGTGAGGAGACCTGCAAAACATGCACTGTGTGGGGTCCTGAGGACCGAGTTTGAGAACCTGTGCACTATACAATTATCTGGCATATAATCTCATACCCTCCAACGTGACCCGCCCCACTAGGTACAAAATGCTCTGTTTATGGACTTCCCTCTTAATTTTTTATTGCCATCACCTGTGAAGAAACAGCTTTCCTATCATTCAACTAGTTCAACACAGGTGATGGAAATCATAAATTAAGAGAGAAGTCCAGAAACAGAGCATTTTGTACCTAGTGGGGCGGGTCATGTTGGAGGGTCTGTAATCTGTGGTTGGAATGAAAACCTGGTAATGTATGAGAGCAACTGACAATAGCCCATTTGCTACCAAACACTGGAAAATGGACAAAAACTGTTGTTTATACAAATTGGTTAAATCACGGACAGGTTTTGTCCATTTTCCAGTGTTTGGTAGCAAATGGTCGATTATCAGTTGCTCTCATCCATTACCAGATTTTCATTACAACCACAGATTATTTGACAGATATTTGTATAGGGTATCATACCTCCCAACTGTCCCGATTTTCGCGGGACAGTCCCGTTTTTTGGGGACTGTCCCGCTGTCCCACCCGCAGGCCGCAGTGTACCGCGGTGGGTGGGGGGCAGTTGGGAGGCTCTGTCTGTCGCTGCCCTGCTTAGCAGAGCAGCGGTGAATAGACGCTGTGCGCATGCACACTGCGTCTATTCACTGTAGTCAGAGGGAGAGGGGGCATACCAGCGGCTCACAGAGCGCTGGGCATGCCCCCTCAGTGACGAAAACGGGGCATGGCTCGCGATCGCGGGTCCTCCACGAAGCCACGCCCCTTTTTCTTAGGCCACGCCCGCACGTGTGTCCCGCTTTATAAAGAAGAAATGTTGGGAGGTATGGTGTATGCCTAGTTTAACTCTTTTAACATGGAGTCGGATTGTCACTGAATTATCAATGTTTCTCTAAATATTGACAGTGTGCGCCTCACTGTCTTTTTATAATTAGGCTTTCTTCCCAGTAACCAATCCATACTCCCATTAGAGCATATTTAATACATCATTGATTTTCTCATATTAGGTATACATAAATCCCTTCTTATACTTTGGTCATAACCAATAGTTATAACTACTGATTAAATGGCCTTGTCAAACACTGCCAAAGGATTATCATGCATTCACATGGATACATAAATTGTGCATATATCTGTGAGTCATCATTATGATAGATTCCACAGTACTCAATATACTGCTGTACCTGTGTGGAATATATGTCTGTCATTTATCCTATCAGTGGTATCTATTATGGGGGTATATTCTAAGATGTGTAGATATATAAGTAATTGTTATAGCACCAACCCTTGCACCGCACACCTCATTGGCTGATCACGGTCTAGATCCCCCAGCCCGCTCACATTGTTATAATCATCTATGGATTGAAAGCCATTCTTTCCTTATATGACAATCATTTATAGTTTAAAATGTGCAACATATATATCCCAGCATAGTGTGTATATTAAATGGTCCTCACCAAATGATTATAACTACGTGCGTAAGCAGGTCACTTAACAGGGGGGCTGCACTGAAAAAGCTTTTAGAAGACTTCAAGGGCCGCAGCACTTACATGTCAGTGTGACATTTTGTGCTGCGGCTCCTTCACCTCCCCAGCGGCGTCACATACTCCCGCTGGCTCTGTTCCCGGGTACTTGTGGCGGAGATGCTCCAGCTCTAGGCACACGGTCGCAGACGCTCTCTTGGTTCGCGTGGCTTCTACTAAAGGGAGGAGGTAAGAGGATCCCCCAGGTGGGACCCGCCATTAAATCGCGTTCCGGACGCAGTCTAAGAAGACAGACTGCGACGCTGGCGTGGACACTGTAACAGAGCAGGAACCCCACTGTAACAGAGCAGGTCATAGGAGTACATCAGCGCCGTAATTTTACAGACACTTAAGTATTATACATGTCACTATTAAGACAGCGTTAGTTAAGAACAAGTGTACCTGCACCAGAATATATTGTACGAGTATTCTGATATATACATCCGGTTTCGGAAGGCACATTGTTTATATATATATATATATATATATATATATATATATATATATATATATGTACTAGTCCAGTGCAGTTTTATTGTCTTACTAAAATAATTATCTGCATTGTCACTGTGACTGTGTGTGCCTGTATCTGCTGTGTGGATTTCACTTTCAGTGTATCCCAGCTTAAGCTGTCACTGTATTCTGTACCCTAAGGGGCTAGGGTGGTCATTCCGACCCGTTCGCTCACAGCGGTTCTTCGCCGCGGTGTGAACGGGTCCGGAATGCGCATGCACATCGTTCCCCGGCAACAGAGGTCACCAGACAACGATGCTTACAATGAAGAAAGCAGTCTCAGCGGCGACCGCAAGAAGATGGACAGCAAGAGGGCATTCCTGGGCATCACCTTACTGTTTCCTGACGTTTTGTGGGAATGGTAAGTAAAACACAGGCATGTCCAGGCGAACGGTGGGCGGAGGTGTGACGTCAAAGCCGGCCTCATCAACTCTGAGATCGTCGCACAGGGTAAGTATGTCCAGGGCTGGTTTTGTTTTACACACAACTTTTTTTGCTAAGCAGGAATGCACAAGCGTTCATAGCCCTGCTAAGCTAAAATACACTCCCCCATAGGCAGGGATTAGTTGATCGCACCAGCAGCAAAAAGTTGCTGGCTGCGATCAACTCTGAATGACACCCATAGTGCGTCTGGATCACATATATAGTGCTTCACAGTATTTACCGTCAAGTGTATTCTACTGTGTACTCAATCACATAATACTGGATTTATTCGCTGGTGTTGTGTACTATTGGGGTCATTCCGACCCGTTCGCACGTTGCTGTTTGTCACAGCGGTGCGAACGGGTTGGAACTGCGCATGTGCGGTGGATGCATTGTGCATGTGATTCATTGCCCAGCGACGCCGCCAGCAGAAAAAGTGATCGCAGCGGCGATCGCAAGAAGACTGACAGGCGGGAGGCGTTCTGGGGTGTCAACTGACCGTTTTCCAGGCATGGTGAGGCAAACGCAGGAGTGTCCAGGCGTTTGGAGGATGGAAGTCTGACGTCAATTCCGGGCCCTTCGTCGCTGGATCCGTCGCACAGGGTAAGTAAGTCTGACCCTGGTCTTGTTTTGCAGGAAACTTTTTTAGCATAGCAGGGCTGCACAAGCGATCGCAGCCCTGCTATGCTAAAATACACTCACCCACAGGCGACGTCAAGTTGATTGCACAAGCAGCAAAAAGTTGCTACGTGTGATCAACTCGAAATGAGGGCCTGTGTACGCAGTCACATAGTACCGGATTTAGACGCTGGTGTTGTGTACTGTGTACGCTGTCACATACTAGGGGATTTATTCGCTGGTATTGTACTCTGGCTGTATCGTACTCATACGCTCTGCGGTTACATTCACTAAAGTGTCTAACACAAAGGGCGGGAAATCCACGAACGCTCATGTATCATGCAGTGCATGCGCCAGGGATTTTCCTGAAGGGGAAGCTTTGCACGACTGTCTGTGTACTATGTGCCATACATCTCCCAGTCAGTCCGCAGCTCCTGTAACCAATCAGGAGCCACCTTGGGCGGCGTTTTCAACTATGCTCAATATGCTTGTGACACGCCTATGGGACCTCCTGTGCCATTGCAGCCACATATTGTCCCTATGGTAAACCCGCCTTGGACAGATAATTTGTGTACCCAGTTGCAGCAATTGAATCAATCTTTGGTTAGACATAAACCTACCCCAACTCACTCTCGTGTCTAATCTCTCAGAAGATTCTTCTGATGAGGATGGGGATACTGACCCGTCAGACACTGATACAGCTGCTTCTGATAAGGAATCTACTATACATGTTGATGTCCCTGATTTAGTGGTTGCTATTAAGCAGATCCTACAGATCACTGATGATGATGAGGATTCCACTGCAGTTTCCAAGAAACCTTATAAGTTTAAACGTCAGAAGGTAAATAAAACATTATTACAGCATTCTTTGCCAGGAAAGAAATTACCCTATCTAAAAAGATTGTAGCTCATTATCCTCTCCCTTCTGAGTTGTGTAACAAGTGGGAAAATTCACCGCCGGTGGATTCTCTGCCTGTCACCACTGTCACCTCACTGAAGGAACCGACAGATAAGCGTGTGGAGGGTTGCCTGATTTCTATTTACTCCCTTACAGGTGCTGTACAAAAGAAATTGAAGCATGGGTTCAGGCATTAGAGGAAGAGCTGCCTCAAGATATATCTGACACTGCCAGACAATACCTGTCTCATATTACCACCACCGCCTATTACGTTCAGGAGGTGTCCTCTGAGGCAGGTGTGTTGGCGGCCAAGGCATTAACTACGTCCATCCTGGCTTGCCGTATTCTGTGGTTGAAGTCATGGAAGGTGGACCTGGGTTCCAAAAAGACCTTGGAGGTACTCCCTTTTAAGGGAACATCCTATTTGGGGAAGATCTCAATAAGATCCAG
Organism: Pseudophryne corroboree; assembly: GCF_028390025.1. Lineage (NCBI taxonomy): Eukaryota > Metazoa > Chordata > Amphibia > Anura > Myobatrachidae > Pseudophryne > Pseudophryne corroboree. The sequence goes on along the minus strand of NC_086446.1, from coordinate 393,925,168 downwards.
ACTGACTTAGCGGTTGCTAAGACTGCATTTCTCCCGAATACTGATCCTTCTGCACAGAAGGCAAAAGGTAACACTTTTCGCTCCTTTTGGCCTCAAGGGAAAGCAAAAGGTCAGGCATTCCCGAGACAATCTCGTGCTCCCAAAACCACCAAGCCCAAGACAAAACAATCCTGGGCCACCCATCAGCCTGCTTCTAAACACGACAAGCCTGCTGCATGAAGGGGCTGGCCTCCCCCTGGGAAGCCGGCTTCTGCGATTCACCCAGGTCTGGTTGAAGACCACTTCAGACGCATGGGTGTGAGAAATTGTCTCTCACAGGTGCGCAGTCTCTTTCAAGAGACGTCCCCCTCGCCAGTTCTGCACAATGGTTATCCCTTCGGATCTGTTGAAGGCGCAAGCTCTACAACTGGTTGTGCGATAACTCCTGGATACAGGAGTGGCAGTGTCGGTACCTCTGTCCCAGAGAGGCAGAGGATACTACTCGACCCTGTTTCTAGTCCTCAAACCCAATGGGTCTTTCAGGCCTATACTCAACCTCAAATCACTGAACAAGTTTGTGAGAGTGTCCTAGTTCCTTATGGAAACACTGCGCTCAATTGTTCTGGCCATGTAACCCGGAGACTATATGTTATCCCTGGATATACAAGATGCTTACCTCCATATTCCTATTGCATATCACATCTGCAATATCTGCGGTTTGCTATTGGCAACCTCGACTATCAATTCCAGGCTCTGCAGTTTGGACTGGCAACGGCCCCTCGGATCTTCACCAAGGTTATGGTCTTGATGACGGCTCATCTCCGTCGCCAGGGAGTCAGAATCCTGCCGTATCTGGATGACTTGCTGATTCTGGCAAACTCCCAAGATATCCTCCTCAGTCATCTACAACTGACGGTATACTTCCTACAAGCCCACGGGTGGCTAATCAACTGGAAAAAGTCATCACTGGTCCCTGCTCAGAGAATGGTGCACCTGGGAGGCAATTCTGGACACACACAGGCAACGGCTGTTTCTGTCCCCAGAGAAGGTTCTGAAACGTCAGGACAGGATCATATACTTCCTCTCTTGTTCAAGAGTGTTGATACACTCGGCAGTGCAAGTACTAGGACTCATGGTGTCGGCTTTCGATATGGTGGAGTACGCTCAATTTAATTCCCGCCCTCTGCAAAGGTTAATGCTTTCCCAGTGGAACGGCCTGCCTCATCGTATCAGGTCTCACATGATCTCCCTAACTCTGGAGATTCGTCTGTTGCTGATCTGGTGGCTACAGGACCAGCAGTTAAGCAGGGGCCATCCCTTCTGGATCCCCAACTGGGTCCTACTGACGATGGATGCCAGTCTGAGGGGTTGGGGCGCGGTGTTGGAGCAACACTCTTTCCAGGGTCGGTGGACCAAGGAGGAATCACTCATCCTGATAACCATTCTGGAATTGCAGGTGGTGTTCAATGCTTTGTCTCTCGCCCTGCATCTGTAACAGAACAGGCCTGTTCAAGTTCGGTCAGACAACACCACCATGGTAGCATACATAAACCATCAAGGAGGCACTTGAAGCCGCATGGCAATGATGGAAGTTTCAAAAATCCTTTGTTGGGCGGAATGCCATCTGCCAGCAATATCGGCAGTGTTCATTCCGGGAGTCCTCAACTAGGAAGCGGATTTCCTCAGTCGTCAGGACGTGCACGCCAGAGAGTGGAGTCTTCATCAGGAAGTCTTTCAACTCCTAGTGGACAAGTGGGGCCTACCATATGTAGACCTGATGGCGTCTCGACACAATCACAAAGTTCCGGTCTTCGGATCAAGAACCAGGGATCCTCAAGCAGCATTCATGGATGCACTAGCAATTCCATGGAACTTTCGGCTTCCCTACGTATTTCTTCCACTGTCACTTCTGCCAGGGTACTGCGGAAGTTCAAACAAGAAAGAGGAATTCTACTTCTTGTCGCTCCAGCGTGGCCCAGAAGGCATTGGTTCTCAGACCTGCAGGGTCTATCGATAGAGCATCCTCTTCTACTTCCTCAACGTCCAGACCTCCTCGTTCAGGGCCCTTGTGTCTACCCGGACCTGGCCAGACTGGCTTTGACGGCGTGGTTCTTGAAGCATCACTCCTGAGGGCAAAAGGATTTTCTGAGGCGGTTATCCAAACCGGCATTTGCGTATTTATTATAGGGTCTGGCATTCTTACTTTACCTGGTGTGCTGCTAAGAATTACAATGCATACACATTCAGAACTTCCAGACTTCTGGCTTTTCTGCAACAAGGCCTGGACTTAGGCCTTCATCTGGCCTCCCTCAAGGTTCATATTTCTGCCTTGTCCGTGTGGTTTCAGAGAAAAATTGCGTCTATTCCTGATGTTCATACTTTCACTCAGGGTTTGTTACGGATTCAGCCTCCCTATTTACCTACTATGGCTCCATGGGATCTGTCTGTTGTCCTGAATGCCCTGCAAGAGTCTCCATTTGAACCTCTCGAGTTAGTGGAGCATAAATGGCTTACGATCAAGGTCCTGTTTCTATTGGCTATCGCCTCTGCTAGAAGGGTGTCAGACCTAGGTGCTTTGTCCTGTCGTCCACTCTTCCTGATATTTCACCGTGACTGGGCAGTTCTTAGAACTCGCCTGGGTTATTTACCTAAGGTGGTGTCATCTTTTCACCTTTAACCAAGAGATTGTGGTTCCGGCTTTCATCTCTTCTGGTTTGTCCTCCAAAGAGCGGTCTTTGGATGTGGTACGAGCTCTCCGTATATACGTGGAGAGGACTTTCTCTATCTGGAGGTCAAATCCCTTTTTGTACTTTTTGGTTTTCACAAATATGGCTGGCCTGCAAATAAGCAAATCTTGGCCAGATGGATTAGAATGATGATTGCACAAGCCTATGCACAGGCTGGACTCCCAGATCCTGCTGCTATTAAAGCCCATTCTACTCGGTCTGTTGGACCTTCTTGGGTGGCCGGCCGGTGAGGCACATCCACTGAACAGTTGTGCAAGGCAGCTACATGGTCCTTTAGTGAACACGTTCATTAGGTTCTATGCCTTTGAGACTTCCACATCCCAGGATGCTTCTTTAGGATGCCCGCTACGGCGCATCCCGTCCCATGAGGACCTGCTTTAGGACATCCCGATGTTTCTCTGTGGAAACCAATGTATCCCACTGCAGAAAAGGAGATTTACGGTAGACTTACCATTGTTAAATCTCTTTCTGCGAAGTATATTGGTTCCACAGGGTGCCCACCCTGATGCATCTAGCTTCTATGGGTTTGTGTGGCATTAGTCGCTAGACCCTTCTCCTGTTGTGAGAATGTGGTTCTATGTGACTAACATCTACCTTCTTTTTTACCTGCTCCTGCATTGGACTGCTTAGCGAAACTGAGCTCACAGTGCCTGGAGGCGGGGTTATAGAGGAGGCCCCAATGCATCTTGGGACAGTCTAAAGCTTTAGCCTGTTGGTGCCTGGATCAAGATCAATCTCTACACCCTGATGTTTTCCTGTGGACCCAATGTACCTTGCAGAAAGAGATTTAACAATGGTATGTCTACCATAAATCTCCTTTTTCCATTTTGAATATGTAGCTGTAGTATTGCAAGGGTTAACTAGTCTTGGGTGACAAATTTTATACCAGAAATCAAGGGTTAGATTAGCTACTTATCGCACAGGGTAGTCACAGAGAGCCTATGTTGAGTTAAAGGTGTCTGAAGTCAGCCCTATCCTTGCTTGAAGGAGGCTATACTCAGCAGGATTTTGGTGACGGGTCCCAGCAAAGCCCAAGAATATTATGAGTTGCAGCTGAACCCATCTGAGCCTCCAATGGTCAAACTGGCATAATTGGCCACATTGAGTAAAACCTGGCTAGAGACAGATAAAAACTCTGCTCAGCGGGTAGTGAAAGTGGTGGCTCTAGACCAGGCTATACGGGTATTAGACTGTGGTGTAAAACACTGGGCCCGCAGGCTGACCCCCAGACAATTGAGGAGTTAGCAGTGGTGATTGAGTGATACCTGACTCTGGGAAAATATAATAAAGCCAAGCAAGGGTTACAGCCAGTACCTAAGCCCAATACCCAGATCCCCATTTTTAAACCAAACAGCCTTTCTCCAGTCATATGTTTTGAGTGCAGGGAGCCCAGTCATAGATGGTGTAAATGCCTAAAGCAGGGTGAGCTAGTGGACTGCAGTTCAGGGAAAACAGCATGGCCTGTTGTCAGTATGGTGACTGTAATTATTTCCCCAGCTGAAACTACCCTGTTTCGTCTGATGGTCCAGATTGAAGGCTTGAATATCTGGGCCTTGGTTGATACTGGCAGTGAATTCTCATCTCTGCTATCCTGGTTTCTCCCGGGTCTGGCCAGGTTGTACTCCTGGTAAAGGTGCTATGTATACCTGGGCACATAGAAGAATGAGTGCACCTGCCGGTGGTGATTAAAGGAAGACCAGTAATGCTGGGCCAGGACTTTCCACTGTTAGAGTTTGTTAGCTGTCATGATATTGGCAGACAGACAGCGGTTGAGCTTTCCCAGGGGCCAAGATCTACTGGTAGCCAAGGTTGTATGACTGTAAGGCCCTCTCTTGTCAGTGAGATTGAGACACATTGGTCCCCCATTGGTGAAATAGTGTCTTTGCAGGACTTTGGGCGAGATCAACAGAATGATGGCAACTTGTCCAGTGCTTTTTAAAATATGGTAGTGGTAAATGGTAAGGTGAACTCTGCTTTACCACCTGAAGGTGTACCTTACTTTATGATGAAAAGCAAATTGTTTTACCTTGTAACTTATTTGTGTAACCCTGATTAAGGGTTTATACAACACTTATACTGAGGTAGTTCAAATATTTTAATAAAAATTAAGTATAAGCATATTGAAGTTAACTAATGTTTGTATATGCATTTTCTGAGGTAAATAATATAGTTCACATATATGTAATTGTATGTACATTGATGTAAATGTAGTGGTAAATATAATTAAAGCTTATTTTATGGTTTCACAGTTCATCTAAACAGTTAATGTCCTTGTGCTCCTAACTGTCAATCACCTAGTGGGGTGATTGCCAGTGGGCGGGGCATCACCTCAGAGTGGGTCATGTGACTACTAGAGAGGGGTGGATAGGTGCTGTCAGTGTAGCTGACAAAGAGACTGCAGATCCTCTGGTGAGAGCACACACCTCATTGCTGCTCCGGCCGTCGCCCACATTAGAGCTGAGTGGTATACATTGCGGCGGCCGGAGGGGGCTTAGTGTGTGAAGCCAGAGCAGAGCTTCCTGGCAGTAAAGGTGGCGTCAACGGCATTGAGGCTCAGCACTGTTCACAGAACCCGGCATCAGTGCTAGTCAAATCAACCAGCAGTATTAGAAGGGCGCGTCTGTGACAGGGAGGCAGAGAGGGTTCCTTCCTGTACCCCGAGTTATGGCAGCTCTACCTACTACAGACACAGACTCTGACAGTCACAACACAGAAGCAGCAGAGGCTCCATTCTGTGTGGCTGTAAGTGTAAGGGAGAAGTTGGGGGAGTGTCGGCAGGAGGCGGAGACTGAGCAGCAGTGAGGCATTTGTAAGTGTAATACTATACTCACCACAGCTACACCAAGGCAAAGTGACAGCCCCTGCACTGCAGCTAATATTGCATGCACTTGTAACTTCAAAGGAGTAAATATCTTAGACTAATACTTTGTAGCTATTATAGCAGCTAAGTGACAGTTAATCCAAGAAGATAAAGTACAGTATAGCTGCATAAAATATAACTGATCTCATCTACGGAGGTTCATGAACATTGTAGAGGTAGCTACATTACTCAGCTCACATAATAAGCAGAACCATCTGTGACATTGCTACCTATTGCGCCAACTCCATAACAGTTGCAGAGGGAAGAGTAGCTAACAGAACTACACACAAGTTAGTAGAAGAGGGGCAGGACCGTAGAGTGGCTGCATGTGTGACTCCATATAGTAAATGAGAGGCTCGTAACTAAGATCTAATGGAGGCAGATGAAGAGACATATGCTGCCTTTCTGGATTTTAAACAAATGTAGCTACTAATATATAAAGCAAAGTTAAAAACTGGAAAGGACATTTTTATTTGATGGTTACAGTTGAGTTTTACGGAGGAGTGAATTAAATATAAAAGGACTGAACTCTTTCCTGAAGGGGATTAAAGTAAACGCAGCTATATTGAGTACGTGAATTGTAATTTTCTGCGTGAATCATAAACATTTCTACATTCGACTAAAGAGTTTGTTAAACAGAGAAATATAACTTCAAACTCAGTTTAGGCTTACAAGGAGAAGCGACAACATACAGTACAGCACATATAGTGCTGACTAATCCTTCACAGTGGAACTAGTGAAATACTTTCTCACCGTTAACGAAACTTAAGATCTTCCTTAAAGGGCCCCAACGTAAGTGCACCAACGTTACTGCAGTACACAGTGAGACAAATTTGAACCCGGGTTTATAGTTATGATTTTTGTTTTGTTTTGTTATTTGTATTTAATAGGGCATATCTATGTGTTCTACAACTACATACGGTGCAACTATTAGATAAATGTTAATGTTGGCAATGTTATTATACCTATGTGCTTACATTAAAACCTATGTACTTGTCTGTTGCATAACATTCTAGTGTAATATTCTTTGTGAAAGCAGATAAAGAATACAGGTATTCTTATACAGCAACAATTTCAGGTGTAAATGTCATGTTATTGTTTAAACTAGTACAATTGTAATCTCACATGCCTATACATAGGACACAGATTGCCTACCTATCAGGCTTACCCAAGCAAGCCAAATAGAATATAGCTTGGGTGGAGGCACATATGTATTAAGTACCCCTGGGTGGTGAGAGAGGGGTTACATTTGCAAGGTAAAACAATTTGCTTTTCATCAGACCAGTTGCTGGTTCCCTGAAAACAGGAGCAGCTGGTATTGAGGGCGGCTCACATGCATTTATGGGGTGGCCATTTAGGGGAGGAGCAAACTCTCCAGCATATCCAGCTGTGGTTCTTCTGGTCAGGCATTCTTGCTGCAGTAAAAAAAAAATATTGTCGGTAATGCCCAGTGTACCAAAAGAATGCACCCCAGACAGAATTTAGGGAGCCCTTGGTTTTCCTGCCTATAATTTCCTTGCCTATTGAGCTCATTTTTATGGATCTGATAGGGCCAGTGAAAAAATTGGATCATGGGCATCAGTATATATTGGTGACGGTGGACTATGCGAAAGGGTACCCGTAGGCCATACCACTACGTAACATAAAATCTAGCACTATTGTCCGGGAGTTGTTGATGCTGTATACCCATCTAGGAATACCAAAAAAGGTCCTGACCGACTAAGGTACCCCTTTTGTGTCTAAATTAATTAAATACCTGTGTCACCTGTTAAAGGTGGATAGAATTACCAGTTTGGTTTACCACCTGTAGACAGATGGCTTGGTCGAATGCTTTAACAGAACCCTTACGCAGATGATGAAAAGGGCACTGTCACAGGAGAAGCGAGATTGGAATGGGTGGTCTTCTGTTTGCTGGCGGCCGGGCTCCCGACGACCAGCATACCGGCGCCGGAATCCCGACCGCCGGCATACCAACATCTTTTCACCCTCTTGGGGGTCCACGACCCCCCTGGAGGGAGAATAGATAGCATGGCGTGTGTAGCGCAGCGAGCCCGCAAGGGGCTCATTTGTGCTCGCCCAGCTGTTGGTATGCCGGCGGTTGGGATTCTGGTCCCGACATGCTGGTCGCTGGGAGCCCGGCCGCCGGCATACCCTACTACACCCCATTGGGACCTACTCTTACCTTAGCTAATGATTGCAGTTTGAGAGGTACCCAAAGCCATAGAGGAGTTAGCCCCTTCAAACTCCTCTATGGTAGACAACGCAGAGGGATACTAGATCTATTAAAAGAAGGGTCGGAGCAGCAATTGTCCCAAGAGCCTAACATTGTTCAGTTTGTGTACCAATTGTATGGATGTCTAAGGGAAATAGCGCCACTTCTGATCAAGCATATGGTAAGGGCTCAACAGCATCAAAAACGCAGTCATGACGTTATTGCTGTCAACCCAACCTTTAGTAGGGGCAACAAGGTACTGATACTTGTGCCTACTACTGAAAGTAAACTCTATGCCCAATGGCGAGGCCCTTATGAGATCATAGAGGCAGTTGCACCTGTGAACTATAAGGTACGGCAGGAAGGTAGAAGGAAAGTGGTAGAAGTCTACCATGTGAGTTTGTTGAAGACTTTAAATTAAAGTGCCAATCAGCCCTCTTTAGTGGCCGTGAAAACCCCAGAATGTCAGGTGCCCACTGAAGTCACTTTGAGTCCTAGCCAGAAACAAGAAGTGGTAAACTTAGTAGCACGGTAGCAGGTTGTATTCTCTGCCGTCCCGGAGAAAGCTCAAATCATACAGCATGACATTGTTACTCCACCTGGGGTGGTGATAAAACAAAGGCCATATTGTATATCTGAGGCCAAACAGGCAGCAGTAAAACGGGAACTGGAAGAGATGCTGCACTTGGTGGTCATAGAGGAGTCAAACAGTGAATGGAATAATCCCACTGTTTTAGAGCCCAAGCCTTTTGGAGCTTTGAGATTCTGTAATGACGTCAGAAAGGTAAATAAAGTTCCTCAGTTTGATTCCTATCCTATGCCCTGGGATGATGAACTGGTGGAAAACTTAGGAACAAACCAGATTTACCATGCTAGATTTACTGAAGGGGAACTTGCAAATTCCTGTGAAGGAAGCTGCCAAAGCAACGACAGCCTTCTCTGCAACAGTGAGTTTGTTCCAGTATAAAGTCGCACCTTCCAAAGGTGGATACAGTGTTACAGTCTCTACAGGCACAAGGGTTTACAGCTAACCCGGAGAAGTGTGCCATCGGAATGGTGGAGGCGAAGTATCTGGGGTATATTGTATGCCAAGGGCAAGTTATACCGCAACCCAGCAAGGCTGATGCAGTCTTAACATGGCCTAATCCAAAATGTAAGTCGCAACTCAGGATATTCTTTGGTCTAGTGAGCTATTATCGTAGATTCAGGGGTGGGACTTGCAGCGGTGCAATCGGTGCAATGCACCAGTGCCCCGCCACGATGAAGGGGCCCACAGCCAGAGGCACTACAATGAGTTACACTGACTCATTACATGCCACCCGCCGGCACACTGCAAGCCGCTGGTTCCCCGAAACAGAATGAGGCTGAGCTGGTGTGCAGAGCTGCGGTCTGGCCAGACAGGGAGGAGGATGCAGTGGAGGAGTCTGGAGAAGGAGAAGGGCCATCTTCCCCTCATCCACGGGGAGGCTGGCTGTTTCTTTTTGCTACCAGCGCCGGAGCATCACATGACTATGCGGCTAAACTGTAGAATAGCTGAGGTAGTACAGCAGCATTCCTTGTGTGGCGGTCAGGCAGGTGTGTGTTTATTTAGTTTTATTTATTTTACATTTTTCTAATTGTACGTTTCATCCTGCAAACTAAGAATTGCGGACCTTGAAGAAGCGGAGCCTACACTGAGGGGATGGAGTTTGGGAGATAGTGGGCGGGGTTGTTACAGTAAACTGGGCTCTCTGCAAACAGTAATGGTGACTGTGCAGTGACATATAACATACAGCACAGACTGACCCCACTAAGGCAGCCAGGCACATGGTCATGTGTTGTCACCCAGGGTGCATGTGCTGCTGCTGGCTGCATGATGCATAGTGTGGGCATCTGTCTCCATGGGCCTTGTGTATCCTTGTACAAAGGAAGTGTCCCATCTTTATACAGTGAGAAGTCTCCTGAGTTTTTGTGGGAGTTGGATACAATTGGCCGACAGTTATCATATTGATATTCATTATGTCGACATGAAGAACTGTCAACAAACAGTCCCTTGTGATCTAGCAGTTTTGTACTTTGTACCGGAGGCAGCAGTGCCTTTTTCTGGATCACATTGCATTGGCGATGTCTCAGCAGTGTTCTGGTGAGTATTTTCCCCACTATCCCTAATCACTAAAACTCCCCCTTGTAGCTAACTTTAACCTTTCCCCCTCCCCGCAGCCTAATCCTAGCCACCCCCTTAGTACCTAAACCCCTCCTGCAGCCTAACCCTAAACTTATCTGTAGTGCCTACTATATTGGCGTTACATGTAAAAGAAGCACTACTGTGTTGCGTAATGTGTAAAAGGAGCTCTACTGTGTGGTGTAACGTGTAACAGGTAAGTATAGGTGGGAAGGTGGTTGCAGGTGTAGATGTCGGCAGACGTACCAGGATTCTTCACCTGGTATCTTACTTCTCGAACCCTAGGCAAAGGGACAAAGAACTCCGACCCCAGAGGACCCAACACAATAGTCACCACACATTTGGATGGTGACAAATATTTTTATATAGCTGCAAAAAGGGTTGGTCACCGCTAAAATTTAACTTGGGTTAGTTTTCAAGATAAGCAACAATTACCGTTCACAAGTAATTCAAGTAAATTGATAAACGGAGTGTACAATCTACCGCTTGAGTACAATTTCAAAGACCTTCAATTTGAAAGGCATACATCTTAGAACAGTTACTAATTCGCTGTAAGTTTTGTCAATAATAATTCACCATGACTTCAGTAGTTCCCGCAGTGGCAATCCGATGCCCCTCAGTAAAAGCGTCTAGAACTACGCCTATAGGGGGTCATTCTGACCTGAACGCTCGCTGCAGTTCTTCGCAGCGCAGTGTTCAGGTCAGAACTGCGCATGCGCCAGCGCCAGTGTATGCCAGATGGCCAACGGCCGTTGTTGCCTAGCGCTCACCTCTGCCTGATTAACAGGCAGAGGCGGTCACTGGGCGGGATGGGGCGGCACGGCGGGGTTTGGATACCATTTTTGGGGCGCGGTCCATCCATGCGGGAAGGGGGGCCACATCGGCTGCTTTTGTACTTGTGCGGGAAGGGTGCTGCCTGACATGTGGGGCATACTAGCCCTGTGCTGGGCGTCCCCTTGCATGTCAGGGAAGATGATCGTAGCTGTGCTAAATTTAGCACAGCTACGAACAACTCGGAATGAGGGGCATAGGCCGCTTGGATGTATGCAGTTATCTAAGGTGAGGCTTATCTTAAATCAAGGGAGGTATCCGTCCCTGTGGAAACCAGTGCTGCTCCTAATCTGCTGACCAGACACTGACCAGAGGGATCCCTGTGCTAGTTCAATAGGTGAGCAGCAAGAGGTCAAAGTATATTACTAGTCCCGTTGCCAATAAAGACTGCAAGTGAGGGCAGTTTGAATAGTAAGCCTAACCAGTCATGCAGGGGTCTGCTCAATTTGCACTGGCATAGTATAATCTCTATTACTTTTTGCAAGCAGGTTAGGGGTGGCTGTAATCTGCAGTTAATGTAAAAGGATGCAGTTCAGCTACTTGTAAAGCGGGTAACATGCAACAGGGCAGCGTTAAGCGAGGATTGCAAGAAGCCGTCGTTAATGGAAAAGATTCAAACCGTGAAATATATAGCCAAGCGGTCTTAGTTAGGGATAAAACAGACTGTCCTTAAGCACAAAGCAGAATTGTCTTTCCTCGGGCATCCGGAATCTCACCCTGATGTTAGTGTTTTCGAAGACCTTGGCCGCTGTGCCCTATGTCTAGGAGTTACTTTCAATCTCCAGCAGGCTGCCAGCCTGTACAATCTATGCACTGAGATGAGTTTGTGTTTTACTGGTAAGGCAAGGCGGGCTTTTTGCCAATCTGAGGCAATAGTAGTAATCCTGAGGTAACTGATGGTCTCTCCTTAATGGGCTGAATTATCATCACTTCGTCCTCTAAACCCATGCTTCCATAAGCGTACCCAAGAGCTGCGGACTTAGGGTGGATCCTAACAGTAACTTGAGGTGGCTAACTATTCCTCTCCCTCTCTCTCTGAACCCTGCTTTACTTGCAGCTGGTATAATAATTGGGGGTGCTGGCCGTCGTGTCAATTAATAGGTGGGATTACATAGCGTCCCTTTCCTCTGAGAAAACAATTCCTGGGCTGGTAGCTATTGGTTATGCCCTCAGTGTCAACTGGCAGTAACACGGTGGTGGGAGTGCAGGGTAGCTGGCAGAGGCTAGCATCTTAGAAACAAGCAGGGAAAGGTTGGGGGGTAAGATACCTGTGGCAGCGCTGCACTCCTGAGTCCCTCTGTCTGCCCATCAACTCTCTGTGTGATGTCCGGTCTCTCTCTCCCAGCTGCAGTCACGACTCCCAGCGGTCCTCTCCGCAATCACTGCTCTTTTCTCAGCTGCTCACTGCCGCTGGATCCTCTACTGGACGGCTCCCACTCCTGCCTCCTCAGCACCTCAGCTCTCTCCGGATTCCCTTGATAAGACGCGGCTGGTGGCGGTGCTTGATCTCCGGCTCACGTGGCCGTTCCCCTCATGCTCTTCCCAGCACAATCACCTCAGAAGCAACTTCACTGTCTGCGTTGTTACCTCAGAGCACACATACACTGGATGGTAACTCCGCCTTCTGCTCTTCCTGCTCTGCACCACCCAATCAGCGGCTTCAGGTCTGCACCTGGGTCCTAGCGCTCCACAAGTTGCTGTCCTTTGGTTGCTGGTGTTGCTGCACTGTGCTGGCTAGTGAGAAGTGAGGGTTCCTTTTAGGGAAAATGTAGGTGTCTCACCCAGGTTGTCTCGGTCAATAAAAGATGGGGCCAGTATATATGTACAAACCCCATACGTCCATGCAACAGTGGTCAATTTCAGAGTGTCGCATATCTCCCCACTAAAAAAATGCGTGTCCTCACGCAAAGTCAGCAAAGGCAAAAGTATTGAGCAACAGTTCCACAGCAAGTCTTTACTGTGGCAGAACAATAGTGAGCATAAGCAGCATACTCTAAGCAACTGCACATACATTATATACATTTCCATGTGTAAATATTTGCATAGCTAGCCATTCAGGTAACATAGTACATCAAAACATGTTAGTTGCAGTACCTTAGGGGTAACATCCCTCTTGTACTGTGTTCTGGCCTCTTAGAAACTGGAGTGAGCACCCCTTTGGCCTGATCAGGCATTTTATAAAGCCTATAATCACATTTAGTGGGTACCTCTACCCTGGGTCTTGGGGCTATTGGTTTCATTGAAATCGGAATTGTGCTACCCATAAATAGCAAGAGCTCTATGGGGTCATGGAATAGAATGCCCCCTGGGGTTCCCTGCCCGTCTGCCAGAGGTGAGTCTTTCTTTACTGCCGAGACTTCAACGGTGCAGAGCTTCATCTGGTCACGGGGAACGGTATTTAAATGTCCATCGGTTCTATGGATTTGGTAAGTATATAGTCCGTCATCTGGAACTCGGACAATAACATAGGGAACATCTTCCCACATGGCATCCAGTTTGCTCGATCTGTGATTTTTCCTTTTCCAAACTTTATTTCCGCTCTTCAGACGTGTTGGCCAGGCATCTAAATTGTAGTTTTTCTGCTAACAGTGATGCACCATTTCCATCCGTTGTTCCACCAGTTGCCGAGCAGTTTCTATCTGGTACTGATGTTCTTGCACCCAGTCAGCCCGCACGGTGTCAGGCTCCTCCACCATTGGCATCAGCTCTAACTCCTTTGGGAGTTTGCCCTGTCTCCCGAACATTAGGTAGAATGGTGTGAATCCCATAGAGCAGTGTTCTTTATTATTATAAAGCAGGGATGGGGAACCTTCGGCCCTCCAGCTGTTGTTGAACTACACATCCCAGCATACCCTGCAACAGTTTTAGCATGGCCAAATAGCAAAACTGTAGCAAGGCATGCTGGCATGTGTAGTTCAACAACAGCTGGAGGGCCAAAGGTTCCCCACCCCTGTTATAAAGGTAGGTCAGTTCCGGAAGGAGGTTAGGCCACTGGGCACACTTCGGAGCATTCCAATTATAGTCTGGATGGCTCTCTCACATAGGCCATTCCCCTGCAGGTGATAGGCCATAGTCCGCAGTTTCTTGCAACCGTAGAGAGAACAAAGTTCTTGAAACAACCGGGACTCGAATGCGGGGCCTTGGTCAGTGAGAACTTTGTCAGGGTAACCATAGGGGTGGACGAAATGCTTGAGGAACAGTCCAGCCATTGTTTTTGCTGTCAAGTCACGTGCTGGTACCACCATCAAGAATTTGCTGTAGTGATCGGTGATGGTCAGGGCATACTGGAACCCAGTGGAGCTATGCTCAAGTTTCACATGGTCTAAAGCAACAAGTTCAAGTGGGAGAGAGCTCGATATTGGATGTAGAGAATCTTTCCGGGACCCGTCAGCAGGTCTCTTCAAATTACATATCCTGCAATCACGACACCACCTGTCGATATCAGCTCTCATCCTGACCCAAAAGAATCTCTGTTGAACTATCGCCTCCATTTTCTGGGTACCGAAGTGCCCTGACTGGCTGTGATAGATGTTAAGCAACATGTCAACTTGCTGTCTGGGTACTACAATTTGAGAGATGGGCTGGTGGGTACCGGGATCAAGGCTGGTGCGGATGACAAGGCCCTGTCGTAGGCTGATTCGGTCTCAGTGGCATAACAGTTTGATCAGTTCCAGTCGGCAGCGGCTCTCTGGGACTTAGTTAGATGACTTTTGCTGTGGATGAGGCCCATTAGGTCTTGTAACACAGACTCGCTTCCTGTACTTGTTGCCAGTCAATCCCAAGAATATTTGGCAAAGCATTTTTGGAGGTGAGGTCGGTAGTGGCAGTCACAGGATTGGAGGTAACTATTGGTTTCCTTTTGCTTTGGAGGCTTAAACACAGGGGTCTCAATATCTTCAGACCAATCCTTTTCCTCCTCTGCGACCTCGGTGATTGGGGGGCGAGATAAAGCATTGGCGTTTCCATTGGACTTGCCACATCGGTTTGACACTGTATATCTAAAGTTGGCAAGATGTGCCATCCATCGCTGCTCCAAGACGGGTGGAGGACAAATGCGCCAATGGATTATTGTCCGTGACGATCACGAAGGGTGTGGCAGTCAGATAATTCTTGAACTTTTCAGTGACGGCCCAGATGAGGGCAAGGAGCTCCAGTTTAAAGGTGCTATAGTTTTCGCTGTTTCTTTCTGTCTTTCTTAGACCTCTGCTGGCATAAGCTATAACTCTCTCATCTGTCTTGTATCTGAGAGAGTACTGCTCCCAGTCCATGGTGGCTGGCGTCCGTATAGACCTGGAAAAGTTTCTCATAGTCCAGGTATGCAAGAAGTGGGGCTTCCGTTAGTGACGACTTCAAATGTTCGAAAGCATTCTATTGCTCCTCTGCCCATGTGACCAGGGCAGTACTCTGCCTCTCCTGACCTGATTTGCCATGTAGTAACTCATTAAGTGGTGTCGCCACTTTGGCAAAATGCTGAATAAAGCGTTGGTAATACCCAACGAAGCCAAGAAAGCTGCGGACATCTTTCACCGTACGTGGTACAGGCCAGTCCCGCACTACCCGTATCTTCTCGGGGTCAGGCTTCACCGCAACAGAGCTAACTATGTGGCCAAGATATTGCACACTTGGTTTTAGAAGATGACACTTGGACAGCTTTAACTTTAGACCACATTTGGTCAATTGGACGAAGACATCCTCTAGATGTTTCAAAAGCTCGTTATAGGACTTCAAGATTATGATGGCATCGTCAAGATACAACAGGATCATCTTGAAGTTCCTGTGCCCCAAACAGTGCTCCATAACTCGTTGGAAGGTGGCAGGAGCATTGCAGAGCCCGAATGGCATCCGATCAAACTCGAACAAACCCATGGGAGTCGTGAACGCGGTCTTCTCCCTGTCTTCTAGAGCCATTGGGATCTGCCAGTCAAGAATTGAGAAATACTGAGCTGTCTTTAGCGCTGTTAACGATTCCTCTATCCGAGGCAGTGGATAAGCATTCTTGTGCGTCACTGCGTTCAGTTTTTGATAGTTGACACAAAATCTGAGGCTGACGTCTTTTTTCCGTATAATCATGAACGGTGCTGCCCATGGACTGTGGCTTTCACATATCACACCGGCTTCATTCATCTCATGTATCATGTTTCTCACCGGTTGGTACATGGCTGGTGGTAGAGGCCGGTGTCTTTCCTTCACTGGCGGGTTAGTTCCAGTAGGGATGTGGTGTTGGACCCCCTTAACCTTTCTGACTAAAGGCTTCGGCATTCCTGTGCACAACCTGAAGTAGGCCCTCACGCTGACTCTCTGAAGTATCTGGACCGCCGATCTGTACTTCAGTTCACCATGGAGCTTCACCAGTGGTCATACTTGTCTGTCCAGCTACTGCTCCCTCTGGAATCTTGGGTAGAGCCTCACCAAGGATGTCTTGAAAGTCTACATAATTACTCTAGCCACCGGACCGTGCCGAAACAATCGGATTGGATAGTTATGTGGGTTTAATATCCAGACAGGTACTTTCCCACGTGTCACTTTAGCCAGCATTCGTGCCACCACGAACGGTTGCTGTCCATCAAAGTCACAGGGTTCCAGGATTGCCTCATAATCTCGCCCCCGAGGGTTTTGCATCACACTACGTGCTCAGAATTTGGTTGCAGGATGATGTGTTGGCGATCGGTGATTCTTGCCTTTCCAACGTCTCCCCTTGTATTGGTGAATCTCTTTTGCCCCTCAAGCAACCTGACTGTCTGCTGAAGAGTCTTCCGCTCCATCGGGGCCGCAGACCGCATTTCCAGTTTAAGAGCCTCCACCAATGCATCCGGACAGTTCTTTAACACGTTCATCCCTAAGATGACCGGCGGTAAATATTCGGTGTACATAGTGGTGACCAGACACCCTTGCCGCTCCATGTTAGCCTTGCCGATAGTAAGGTCAGCCTCCCAATAGCCACGGAACTTGATTTGCTGTCCATTACTGGCCAATAGGTGTAACCAGATATTCGGTGGGCTTACTATCTCGGATTCGTCCCAGTGTCTCTGAAACTCTGCAAGTTGGATTGTCGTCACCTGTGAGCCTGTGCCAAGAAGAGCAGCTACCTCCACTCCGTTAACTTGAATTTCATGGACGACACTGGTGTGCACCCCCATTTGGTTCTGACCAGTTTGTGACTGTTGCATGGCGATTCCTCAGGAGACAAAGGGGTTCTGCCATCGGACTTAGTTGGGTGTCTTCGTGTACTCCACTTTCAAGTGGCCTCGACACAGTTCCATACTTGACGTCAGTATTTTGGTTAAGGCCCAAGATGTCCATCATAGCCTCCTTGAATTCTTAAAAAGTGCAGCCAGGGTTTTGACGCCTCCACATATGCAATTGGGCTCTTGTTGCCTCCCCTCTTGCTCCTTCTATGAGTAAATTTATCATGGTCTCATCCGCTTCTTCAGCCTCTTTTGGATCTCTGGCCTGTATCGCCCGCATGGCTTCTTGTAGCCCCAGTGCGAACTCTCGTAGGGACTCATGTGGTTGCTGCTTCTGGGCATACAGGCGACCCTTTACTCTGCAACTGTCTGGAAGTTGAAGTTACCGGCTAACTTATTCAAGATGCCATCAGCTGTCTTCCGCTCTTCAACAGACCAGGATCTTACTTCATCAATGCTGCACTTTTTAATTGTCCAATGACAACCTCCGCTCTTTGTTCCTCATTAAGGGGGTACAGCCTGAACATGGATCTTAATTTTTCCTTAAATTCTTTAAAGGAACTCGTGCCAGCTGTCTTAGTATCTACCGAGTATATGGGAAGCCATATGGCCCCAAAATAATGAGGCATCATGATTGGTGCAGCCTGTGATGCCACAGCTGGTGGTGACTGGCCCGGTGAAGCGGGTAACCTCCTTCGGACTGTAGCTGATGCGGGCGTCTGAGGTTCCTCTGGTTCCGACATCCTGAATCCTGTTCGTGGACGCCAAGTTGTAACAGGTAAGTATAGGTAGGAAGGTGGTTTCAGGTGTAGATATCAGCAGATGTACCTGGATTCTTCACCCGGGATCACCTCTTGGACCGGCTCTTACTTCTTGAACCCTGGGCAGAGGTACAAAGAACCCCGACCCCAGAGGACCCAACACAATAGTCACCACACATTTGGACGGTGACAAATATTTTTATTTAGCTGCAAAAAAAGTTGGTCACCACTAAAATTTAACTTGGGTTAGTTTTCAAGATAAGCAACAATTACCGTTCACAAGTAATTCAATTCAAGTAAACTGATAAACGGAGTGTACAATCTGCCACTTGAGTACAATTTCAAAGACATTCAATTCGAAAGGCATACATCTAAGAACAGTTCGCTGTAAGTTTTGTCAATAATAATTCACTATGACTTCAGTAGTTCCCGCAGTGGCAATCTGATGTCCCTCAGTAAAAGCGTTTAGAACTACGCCTACAGGGCGCTTGGATAAATGCAGTTATCTAAGGTGAAGCTTAGCTTAAATCAAAGGAGGTATCCGTCCCTGTGGAAACCAGTGCAGCTCCTAATCTGCTGACAGACGCTGACCAGAGGGATCCCTGTGCTAGTTTCTTCAGCTGTACCACATCCAGCAGTCTTCTGCCACCTGATACTTATTCCAGTGTCATCTGCTGATGTAACTATGGGGGTCATTCCGAGTTGTTCGCTCGTTGACGATTTTCGCTATATTGCGATGAGTCGCTTACTGCGCATGCGCAAGGTTCGCAGAGGGCATGCGCTTAGTTGTTTTACACAAAAGTTAGGTATTTTACTCACGGCATAACGAAGATTTTTCATCGTTCTGGTGATCGTACTGTGATTGACAGGAAGTGGGTGTTTCTGGGCGGAAACTGGCCGTTTTCTGGGAGTGTGCGAAAAAACACTGGCGTTTCTGGGTAAAACGCGGGAGTGTCTGGGCGAACGCTGGGTGAGTTTGTGACGTCAAACCAGGAACGAAACTGACTGAACTGATCGCAATGGCTGAGTAAGTCTGGAGCTACTCAGAAACTGCTAAGAAATTTCTATTCGCAATTCTGCTAATCTTTCGTTCGCAATTCCGCTAAGCTAAAATACACTCCCAGAGGGCGGCGGCTTAGCGTGTGCAATGCTGCTAAAAGCAGCTAGCGAGCGAACAACTCGGAATGAGGGCCTATGTGTATTTACCCTGTACTTGTCCTATACTGTCATCAACTGTAAGTTGCTGTTTTCCTGTTTGACTATTTATGTACTCTGTAATTGGGCGCTGCGGAACCCTTGTGGCGCCATATAAATAAAGGATAATAATAATAATAATAATAATAATAATAATAATAATAATAATAGTTCAATAGGTGAGCAGCAAGAGGTCAAAGTATATAACTATAGTCCCGTTGCCAATAATGACCGCAAGTGAGGGCAGTTTGAATAGTAAGCCTATCCAGTCATGCAGGGATCTGCTCAATTTGCACTGGCATAGTATAATCTCTATTACTTTTTGCAAGCAGGTTAGGGGTGGCTGTAATCTGAAGTTAGTGCATACTTCCCTACATGATATTTCTCCTCTCCGGGAGAAGCCTGGAGAGGAGACGCTGCAGGAGTCTTCGGGGGGTGGGGCCGGACTGTGACATCACCAAGCCCCGCCCCTAACCAGGAAAATGCCGCGATTCGCGGGTCCACGGGAAGGGGGCGGGGCTAAAATGGCGCAATTTGCATCATTTTAACCCCTTCTCTACCCAACGGACCCGCGAATACAGGAGATTTTCTTTCCATCCTACCCGCATCACTAGGGTGCGAGCAGGATGCGGGAGACCTGCCCACTCTTCCGGGGTTGCGGGGGCTACCCCAAAAAACGGGAGCCTCCCGCAGCTTCCGGGAGAGTAGGTAAATATGAGTTAGTGTAAAAGGATGCAGTTCAGCTACTTGTAAAGCGGGTAACATGCAACAGTGTAGCGTTAAGCGAGGATTGCAAGAAGCCGTTGTTAATGGAAAAGATTCAAACAGTGAAATATATAGCCAAGCGGTCTCAGTTAGTGATAAAGCAGACTGTCCTTAAGCACAAAGCAGAATTGTCTTTCCTCGGGCATCCGGAATCTCACCCTGATGTTAGTGTTGGCGAAGACCTTGGCTGTGCCCTATGTCTAGGAGTAACTTTTAATCTCCAGCAGGCTGCGAGCCCATACAATCTATGCACCGAGATGAGTTTGAGGCAATAGCAGTAATCCTGAGGTAACTGATGGTCTCTCCTTAATGGGCTGAATTATCGGCACTTAGGGGCAAATTTATTAAGCTTGGTGAAGTGATAAATTGGAAGGTGATAAAGGACCAGCCAGTCAGCTACTAACTGACATTTTTCAAACCCAGCCTGTGACATGGCAGTTAGGATCTGATTGGCTGGTCCTTTCATCACCTTCCACTTTATCACTTCACCAAGCTTAATATATCTGCCCCTTAGTCCCCTAAGACCATGCTTCCATAAGCGCACCCAGGAGCTGCTGACCTAAGGTGGATTCTAACAGTAACTTGAGGTGGCTAACTATTCCTCTCTCTTTTTCTCTGTCCAGGCAACAGGGGTCAATTTCAGAGTTTCACATAACGTGTATAAGGGGTACTACTGTGTGTTGTAACGTGTATAAAGAGCACTACTGTGTGTTGTAACATGTATAAGGAGCATTTACTGTGTGTTGTATCGTATATTAGAAGCACTACTGTGTGGCATAATGTGTATAAGGAGCACTGTTGTGTGTTGTAACGTGTATAAGGAGCTCTACTGTGTGGCATAACATGTATAAGGAGCAGTACTGTGTGGCGTAACTTATATCAGGAGCACTACAGTGTGGTGTAACATATATTAAGAGTTCCACTGTGTGGCGTAACATGTATAAGAGGCACTACTGTGTGTTGTAACGTATATAAGGAGCACTACTGTATGGCGTAATGCGTATAAGAAGCAGTACTGTGTAGCGTAACATGTATCAGGAGCACTACTGTGTAGCGTAAAGTACATAAGAAGTACTACTGTTCAGTGTAATGTAATGTAATTCAGTGTAATGTAATAAGGTTGCACTACTGTGTGGCATCATTTGAATTGGCGGTACTATTGTGTGCCCACACCCCTTTTCAATGAGACCATGCCCTATTTTATGACATTATAAGGGGGGGGGGGGGGGGGGACTGAGCCCACCACGGTCTTTTTCTGCCACTGCATAGGCAATTTTGCCACCAGGGCAGCATCCTTAACTGAATGTCTGAGGAAACAGTCCCCAGACAGGATCCGATCGTATATGTTATAAATGTAGCACATCTATGATCATTTACTCTGACATGCGGGGGGGACGCCCAGTACAGGGCTAGTTCGCCCCGCTTGTCTGGCCGTATCCCCCACCCCGCGCAGATACAAAAGTACCTGGCGAGTAGCTCCATGCCGGCGCAGATCCTGCCACGTTGCAGTCTGAATTACCCCCTAGGCCCGCAGAGACTGCTTGGCAGAATTTAAGGCAAGCTTTGTGTGTAGACCCTGTATTGCAAGCTCCTGATTTCAGGTGTCAAATTTGTGTACCAAGACTAGTTATCCCTTGCAAAACTACAGCTAATTATTCAAAATGGTAAAATATGGTGTGTGTGGCCACTTTGCCAGTGTATTTCTTGCCCAAAACAGCGTTGGGCCAGGCAAAATGCAAGCGGGTCATATGCAAGTGACACCGCTCTGTTGATTTTCAGGTGTCAAATTCGTGGGTTAAGACTAGTTAACCCTTGCAAAACTCAATTTTATGAATAAGCTGGAGCTCGAATAAGAAGTCAATAAGAAGCTGGCCTAATAAGAAGCTAACTTCAGCCTCGTCAACTCTCTGGAGACTTGGAATGGCCATTGATGATTCTAAACAATTGATGGTCTATGACTGATAGTAAATACTTTTACCATTGATGGTTGTAAACTAGATGGTGTCCTCCATCGACCCATTGGAATTTTTTTTTTTTTTTTTTGCTGTTCACCACTTAACTGACGATTTTTCTCTTTGTAATCGTTAATAAATTGTAACTTTTTTTTTTACATTTTTTTTAATAAAGTTTTAAAAATATATTTTTTTATATATGTAAACATATTATGCACATCTGCAGATCAGATCCCCTCGTCAGAAATTGGGGGACACAGTGTGGCGGTGTGGTCACGTGATCAGACCATGCCAGTTAATAAGTGGTTAAAGAGGGCTGCTACTAGGCTGTCAGCCAACAAACTTAGCTGCCCCGGCTCTTACACACAATGGGATAGACGTATGAAAGTGCATTATGGGGGGTGCGCTGATGCCGCTTCACCCAAATGTAATAATGCGGTGGTGTGTGCCCAGTGACAGTGGTGCTATACGGCCCTGTTATTATCGGCACTGCTCTTATACATAGCATGCAGATGTAGAAGGCAATGTAAGAAGGGTCAGCGGCTCTGACCATTCCGTCAACTGCAGGTGTCGATGCCCTATCTCCACAGCAGGGACAGCGCTGTCCTGGCTGTGGCGAGTGCCAGCTCTAGGCTGCATGTGAGATCCCATGTGAGTAGCGAGAACTAGCACATGCGCATTGGAGCCGGCCAGGCAGGGACACACAGCCCATCAACACTAAGCTGATGCGCTGAGCTCTCTAGCGGGATCGCCGGAGGCGTGAGCTTTCACTCACCTGCTTCGGCAGACAAGATGTTAATACATTTTGTCGATGTTCTTTCCTGCTGCACCTCGGTAATGGTGAAGCAGAAAGTGCTAAAGTGGCATGATCCGTGCCGCTATCATATAGCTCTCCCTATGTTTGCTGCTCATGCGCAAAAATATAGATGGTAAAACCATTGATGTTTGTGTTACCATTGACGGCGGGCATGCCAATGGTCATCCCTACTGCAGACAGTGGACCTGATTCT
The DNA here is from genome assembly GCF_028390025.1 of Pseudophryne corroboree. NCBI lineage: Eukaryota > Metazoa > Chordata > Amphibia > Anura > Myobatrachidae > Pseudophryne > Pseudophryne corroboree. The sequence continues at coordinate 393,902,511 of NC_086446.1, read as the reverse complement.
GATTTGGAAGTAAAGCAAAATGTAAAGCAATTAACTGCACCTGGACAAAAACATTTTGTACTGCAGGTGGGGCAGATGTAACATGTGCAGAGAGATTTAGATTTGGGTGAGGTGTGTCCAATCTGAAATCTAAATTGCAATGTAAAAATAAAGCTGGGTACACCCTAAATGATATGTGTACCCGGCGATATCGGTAGTGACGGGACCTGATGGGATGCTGACATCAGCAAGTGCATACACACTTGCCGGTGATGAAGCACGGCAGGGGGGTGAGTCAGGGCCATGCTATGTTTGGCAGCATTGGTAGTGTCATCCCCAGATTGAACCGCATGTACAGCCGGCGGTTGATGTCGCTAGCAGGAGCATGCATTGTTGACGATCTAGTGGGTACACACTAGACTATTTTAACAATATGTTATTCTGATCTGTCGGAAATTGACTACATCGTTAAGATAATCGTCTAGTGTGTACCCAGCTTAACATTTGTGGGCTTCATGCGAAAACAGACAATATTTACCCTGCAGAGAAAAAATATAAATGTATTTGCTCCCCTTGCATGGCAACACAGGGCCTAATCAGTAGCGGATCTTGCCACGGGCAAGCAGGACTTTTGCCCGGGGCGCCGCCTTACGGAGGGCGCCGGCGCCATCCGGAGGGCGCTGCACCATGGCAAGATCCGCTACTGTTTGGCAGTGCCCCCCGCTGTGAAGGGAATTAGACGCTACCCTTCTAGTTTCCCTTCGTGGAGAGGACCTTTGCTGTGCGGTGCGCGATGATGTCATCGCGCACCGCACAGCATTGTGGGACTGGCACAGATGCTAGGGGTCATAATTGACCTCTAGTGTCTATCTATGCTGTGCTATGGGAGAGACATCATGACGTCTCTCCCATAGATCAGAGGAGAGGAGCGGCGCCGGCGGAGGTCTGCAGCGGTCGGGAATCAGGAGCGTGGATAGTAAGTATTCATTTTTTTTTTTGTGTGTAAGCGGCGCTACTGTACAGGGGGCACAAATGGGGGCACAACTCTACAGGGGGCGTTACTGACCACGCCCTGTATGAAGCCACGCCCCTATTTTCCGCCCGGGGCGCCACAGGGGCTAGAACCAGCCCTGGGCCTAAATCAGACCTGATCACAGCAGCAAATTTGTTCTCTAATGGGCAAAACCATGTGCACTGCGGGGGGGGGGGGGGGGGGGGGGCTGATATAATATGTGCAGAGAGAGTTAGATTTGGGTGGGTTACATTGTTTCTGTGCAGGGTAAATACTGACTGCTTTATTTTTACAGTGCAATTTAAATTTCAGTTTGAACACCACACCCAAATCTAACTCTCTCCGCACATGTTATATCTGCCCCCATGCAGTACACATGGGCCCTCATTCCGAGTTGTTCGCTCGCTAGCTGCTTTTAGCAGCTTTGCACACGCTAAGCCGCCGCCTACTGGGAGTGAATTTTAGCTTTGCAGAATTGCGAACGAAAGATTAGCAGAATTGCGAAAAGAAATTTCTTTGCAGTTTCTGAGTAGCTCGAGACTTACTCTGCCACTGCGATCAGTTCAGTCAGTTTCGTTCCTGGTTTGACGTCACAAACACACCCAGCGTTCGCCCAGACACTCCCCCGTTTCTCCAGCCACTCCTGCGCTTTTCCCAGAAACGGCAGCGTTTTTTCGCGCACACCCATAAAACGGCCAGTTTCCGCCCAGAAACACCCACTTCCTGTCAATCACACTCCGATCACCAGAACGAAGAAATTTCTTCGTTAAGCCGTGAGTAAAATACCAAACTTTTTTGCAAATTTACTTGGCGCAGACGCACTGCGAACATTGCGCATGCGCAGTTTGCGACTAATCGCTCCGTTGCGAAAAACACTAACGAGCGAACAACTCGGAATGAGGGCCATGGTTGTGCCATTAGAGAACAAACTTGGTGCTGCGATCAGGTCTGAATTAGGCCCATAGTTTGTTCCAGATACAAAGTTACTTGCTTTTTCTGCTTTACTTCCAAATCAGAATCAGGCCCTGTGGGCCTAATCAGCGGCGGATTGGCACACCGGGACGCCGGACCAGATTCTGTTTGGCTGGTCCGGACGTCCCGCAGTGGCCGCCGTCATTGCCACGAGTGGAGCTTAGCTCCGATCGCGGCAGCATTAACTCCAAGGTAACTGAAAGATGGCCACCGGAGGAGTTGCTGCTCATGTGCAGCCGCAGCAGCTCCTCCATAAGCCTTTGTAGGGCACTGACTGCTCTGCCTCCAGGACTGCCTCCAGGCCTGAGGCTTCCTCCGGCTACAAAGGTTTCCCTCCACGCAGCCGCGGCAGCCAAGCAAGTCTTTGTAAATGAAAGCCACAGCTGTGTCCTGTCTACACCATGATGTGCCATATATATATATATAGATAGATAGATAGATAGATAGAGTGTGTGTGTGTGTGTGTGTGTGTGTGTGTGTGTGTGTGTATAAGATGCTCTACCTGGCGTAAAGTGTATAACATGCTATACCTGGTGCAATGTCTATAACATGCTCTACCTGGTGCAATGTGTATATTGTGCTTTACCTGGTGCAGTGTGTATAATGTGCTCTGCCTGGTGCAAAGTGTACAACGTGCTTTACCCGCAGCATTGTATATAACGTGCTGTACCTGGTGCAATGTGAATAAACGGCACTACTGTGTGGTGTAATGTGAATTGGCACTATTATGTGGACACGCACCTTCCCCACTAAGCCACGCCCCTAACATTTTGCAGCGCGCCGCAGGCACGCACTTTACATACTTGCATATCAGCAGGCCTTCTGAGCAGTAATCCCTCCCACTTGACAGACTCCACCCCCTCAACAGCCCCACACCCCCTCCCCATACTCCTATAAGGGCTGCTTCCATAAATTTCCAGAGCTGTTTTTCGATCCCAATCCGCCCCTGGGCCTAATTCATGTTTGTAAGCAAAGGCTGATGCTCAGTCAGCGGAGCGATTATCAGCCAACTGCGCATGTGCTGCGATTAGTATTGTCTGGCCACATGAAACTTGTTAGGCTACGGGGGAAACTAAAAGAGAAAAACCTCAAACTGCAGCCTAAACATGCAGTACATAAAAAAGATTTACGAATGACCAGCGTAACATATAGTAGCATTACAACTTAATAAATACATATTCTATAAAAACTAGAAATGTGATGGACTCAACAAGGCAAGGAGATAAAAAAGTATTAAGCCAAAAAAATATCAATAGTGATGGGCTAACAGATGTGTAGTTTTACTGCCGCCAGACTGAATTCCAACTTGGCACAGTGATGTAGTGGTTCCAGAAAGCAGATTTTATGGAGAATAATGTACCGTATAAAGTATCAGATTAGTTTCTACCTTAGTGCTAAAAATAGTGATGAATAAAGCAGTGGTTCCCATCTTTGTTGAATCATCGAGCCCTAGAGGGTCAGCATTCTTTCACACCATCCTTAGGATAAAAGTTTTTTCTCAATACATTTGGAAAAACAATATTAAATTAAGTAAATTGTACCTACCTGTCATCCTTGGGGTCAGTTTTGTGGTGGTGTACAGCTGTGCTTCTGATTGTTCACATGTTTTATGATAGGCAGCCACTAGCACTGGTTTTGCCTATCACTTTAAACATAAATAATTTGATTTTGTTCATGAACCACCAACCCGAGGCACCCCTACAAGAGCCTCACTGCACACCGGGGTGCCTAGGCACACCATTTGGGAACCACTGGAATAAAATGATGTGTAAAGTTCACTATACTAGGACACTTTATAGGGATACTCTGCTGATTATCACAAATGAGTACCATGATTGTTTAGCGCTAGGTAATAACTTGTGAAACTACACTTACCAGCAAGTTGTATTGCATCTCTTGATGATCACAAATGAATAACATGATTGTTAAGCACTAGGTAATGAATAGTTGATTTATTGTTATAGTAGATTTAAGCAGGTTCTATTGTAGGTTATTTGGGGAATCTATGATTGCTCATCCCCACGCACCATTTGTTTGTTTAAGTTTTATTGCCTCAAATGGGTGATGAGCTAAGGATGGGTCCAATCAATTAATGTGCTTACAAACACGTTTGTTGGTCTTGATATTAATGTGTAGTCTAGCTGAATAAGCCTTGGCTGAATCAGACTGGGATGAATGTTTCTAAGGATGTCGTCCGTGACTTATACTGGACTTAAACTGGCCGAAAACTGAAATGAAACCACAAACCAATGCAAAACATACATCAACAGCCAACACTACTTGGACTGCATCCCAACTACAAATGTATGTTCACTTCTAATATTATCCAATCCTTACTGACTCAGGAAACTATACAATCACTTTCTGCAAAACCCCCCCAAAAACAAACACCTGGAATGCAATTTTTTAATCGGACCCTACAAATATCTGAAAGGCCAATTTTGCACCAAGAAGCATGGTTAATGAAGGAACACCGACTTGCTGTTTGATAGCACTGTGTAATTTTTCATCTTACATCAGCAAAACCGTTGCCTTACTGTTAACCTGTAGACATTAACCACATTTTAAATACTTGCAAATCGTCTTTATTTCTGCAGTTCCACTGCTCTCTCATTCAGCCACCACTCCTCCTCCTATTCTCATTTTACTACCACTATTTACCCCATCCACACTATGACCAGGCTGGCAACATCCCCATTAATCCTCATTTTCCTAATCCTTTATTCTGTCCCCTGGTACCACCTCTATCCTTCTCTCCCAGTCTCCTACATCTCATCCTCTCTCTCCTCTGTCTCCCATACTCCCCTCTGCCTCCCTTCCCCTCCTCTTCTGATACCCCATTGCTATCTACTTTTGCCCCCTGACAGGCTCTCTACCCCACTACTCAACCCTTCTCTCTCCCTCCTCTGCCTGTCACCTCAAATGAATCTTACCTCTAACTTCCAGCAATCCTGATAATCTCATTCACATCTCTCCCACAAACTTCTACCCCCTATCTTGTGCCCTCTGGAATGCCAGATCTGTTTGCAACAAACTGGCCCCTACTCATGACCTTTTCATTTCCAATTCCTTGCACCTCCTGGCCATTACAGAAACCTGGATTACTCCCTATGACACCACTTCTCTTGCTGGGGGCCTCACATTCTCACACACACACCGACCCGGGAGTCGCCATGGTGGTGGTGTTGGGATCCTCTTACCCTCTACCTACACATACCAACTTATACCTCCAGAACCATCCCTTGCATTCTCTACATTTGAGGTCCATGCTATACGCCTCTACCAACCTACTAATCTTCGAGTTTCAGACATTTACCGTCCACCTGGCACTTCCTGCAAATTCCTTGACAATTTTGCTTCCTGGCTACCTCACTTCCTGTCTTCTGACATTCCCTCCATTATCCTAGGTGATTTCAACATCCCTATCGATAACCCCACAAAATCACCTGCCTCTAAACTCCTTAACCACACCTCTTCACTTGGTCTCTCCCAATGGACCACCTCACCCTCCCATGTGAATGGGAGCTCACTGGATCTGGTTTTCACTCACTGCTGCGATATTTCTGACTTCTCCAATTCCCCGTTTCCCTTCTCTGACCACCACCTGATCTCTTTCAACTTATCTATCTCTTCTTCCCCATCTCTCCCTCCTAAGTCTACCATCACTAAGCATAACATTGAGGCTATAGACACCTCCTCCATATCCTCCCTGTTCGACTCACTTCTCTCTCCTATTCTCTCTCACACATGCCCTGAACATGCCACATCCTATACAATGCATCTCTTACTTCTGCTCTTTACTCTGTCGCTCCACCAACCACTATTCACACTTGCAGATCAACACCTCAACCCTGGCACACCAACTGCACCAGATATCTTAAAAAATGCTCACGTACTGCCGAGCGACAGTGGAGGAAATCACGCTCTAAGGCAGACTTCCTCCATTTCAAATTCATGCTCTCATTCTTCAGTGCTGCCCTTTCCTTCTCTAAACAATCATACTTCAAAATTCTCATCTCTACCCAGTCTTCCAACCCCCGACGCATCTTTGCCATTGTCAACTCCCTACTCTGCCAATACCACCTCCTCTCCCTTCCTCATTGTCTGCTCTTGACTTTGTCACTTATTTTACATCCAAGATTGACTCCATACATCAGGACATCACATCCCACCAGACCAGCAACCACTCATCCCTTGCCACCCCTCCCCTTCCCTCTCACCAACTCTGACATCTTTCTCCCGTGTATCTGGTGAGGAAATCATGGCCCTCATCCAATCCTCCCCCCACACCACCTCCCCACTTGACCCTATCCCATCCCACCTCCTCCGCTACCTCTCTCCTTCTGCCTGTTCCCATCTTGCCCACCTTCTCAATCTCTCCCTCTCATCAGGCACTGTCCCTTCTGTCTTCAAGCATGCACTCATCTCCCCTTTTCTTAAAAAGTTTACCCTTGATTCAAATACCCTCTCCAACTATCGACCCATCTCTCTCCTCCCTTTTGCCTCCAAACTCTTTGACCGTATTGTCTATAACCGCCTCACTGCCTTTCTTTCCTCACACTCACTGCTTGACCCATTCCAGTCTGGTTTCAGTTCTCTCCACACCACTGAAACTGCCCTCACAAAAGTGTGCAATGACCTCCATGCAGCCAAATCTAAGGGCCACTACTCTCTGCTTATTCTTCTTGACCTCTCTGCTGCTTTTGACACTGTGGACCACCCTCTCCTTCTGCAAATCCTTCACTCTCTTGGTCTGCGTGATACTGCCCTCTCCTGGCTGTCCTCCTACCTCTCTGATCATTCCTTCTCTGTCTCCTCTTGTGACGCTACCTCCCCCCCCCCCCCCCCCCCCACACACACACACACACACACACTTCCACTAACTGTTGGTGTCCCCCAAGGTTCTGGTCTTGGTCCTCTCCTTTTCTCTATATGTCCTCTTTAGATGAACTCATTAGTTCTTTTAGCTTCCAATATCACCTCTATGCTGATGACACTCATATCTACCTTTCCTCCCCTGATCTCTCCCCGGCTCTCCTCATTCGTACCTCCAATTGTCTCTCTGCTATCTCTTCATGGACGATCCAGCACTTTCTTAAACTCAACATGTCCAAGACTGAGCTGATCATCTTCCCACCCTCCGCGACAACCTCACCTACCGCAATCTCATTATCCATTGATGGCATGACTATCTTCTCTAGCCCCCAAGTACACGGTCTTGGCGTAATCCTTGACTCCTCCCTCTCCTTCAAACCTCACATTCAGCAGCTCTCACAAACTTGTCATTTCTGCTGCAGGGTACACTGGGCTCCACAAGGATAGACATAGGGGGGGGGGGGGGGGTGTAGAGTAGGACCTTGATCCGAAGCACCAACAGGCTCAAAAGCTTTGACCTTCTTCCCCAGATGCATAGCGCCACCTCCTATATCACCCCGTCTCCGTGCACAGGAGCTCAGTTTGTAGTTGGTGCTTGCAGTGCAAGCATGTAACAGGAAGAGCTGCTCACAGCAGCTCTAGAAAAAGCTTTTTCTGAGGATAAAAGGGCTGCAGCAGAGGCACAGATTGTGCTGGATGTCAGCAGACATTGCCTGCTTGCAGCTCCATCTCTCCCCCAGCGGCGCTGTGCACTCCCGTGCCCTGGTTGCCGGGTACCTACAGCAGGAGGCTCTGGTTTTCTTCCAAGTTAGTAAAACACGGCTGGGGCTGTCCAGGATCGCGTGGCCGCACTTCGGGAGGAGGTAAGTTGGTCCCGCTCGAGAGACCCGCACTTTATCGCGTTCCAATGCGGCCGGTGGGAGGCCGGCCGCGCGCGCTGGCGGTTGACACTGTGTCAGTACAGGCGATCCCACTAGATCACCAGGGCATGGGTGCAGGTCAGGTTTTCTCTCTAAACCTTTTTTACAAGTAGCCCGCAGTACCCGGTGGTTTTGCCAGCAGAGTGGATAAGGCTTAGCCCCGGAGCCCCTCCCCCAGCCCCAGGGCGCCATTTCCCGCAAATGTTCCCGCCCTGGAGCTGCATATCTGTCTCTCCCTCACTCCCTGGCAGTGTCTGCGGCGCCATTATCCCTCAGCTCACTGTTCCTGGGATTGCTTGGGCAAATCCTCCTATGTAAAGCCGCCTGGTTGTCAGTGCTGTGACTTTACAAGACACTTAAGTATTCTACCTGCCTTTTTTTAGTCAGTGTTAGTAAGAGAGTGCACTTAGTCAGGGTTTCCTAGTACAATTACCCTGTGATATACATCCAGTTCTTACTGTGTACTGTTATATCTATTGTTATATAGCTGTGTAAGCTAGTCCAGTGCAGTATTATTGTTAGTAATAACCTCTGCATTGTACAGACTGTGACTATTTGTGTGTGCATTTGATAGCTGAGTGGTGTCCATTTCGTGTCTTTCACTCAACCTGCTATCCCTATATTCTATAACCTGAGGGGGCTTGGTGCGTCAGGTTTTATCTAATATAGGATTTTCAAAAAGATATACTGTATTACGTATTTTTCTCTGTGATTTAGTCACCAAATCTCTCCTTTATCTCTGCTGGTGCTGACTACACTGCGCAGGGGTTTGGGCTAGAGGTATTGTGCTGCTGACAAATTGTACTGTGTTACCTGATACTGCAAGTTATATCATGTCTGCTTCTGAGGATAACGGTTCTGGGGCTGAACACACTGCCGGTGTTGCTGAAGCCGCAGATACCTATGAGGAGAATATAGCAGCTTTGGGCTCTGGTTCTGGGGGCTCCTTGCCCCCCAGTGGGACGGTGGCAACGGGGGCAAATAATGACCCGCCGTGGGCCGCTTTTTCCATGCTTCTGCATACGCTAGTTCATAAACTAACACCCCCTATGGGACCCCCAATGCCGGTGCAACCGTTTGTGGTCCCTGCAGCTAACCCGCCGTGGGCGGATGATTTATCTGCTCAAATAAAGAAGTTGAACCAGTCCCTGACTACTAAAAAGTCTGACTGTCGCTCGCTTAAGTCCAAGAGGTCCTCTAAGCGAGCACTTGTCTCCTCACAATCCACTGCTGTCACTGACACCTCGTCGGATGAAGACGGCACTTACACTGACCCCACAGGTTCTGACTCAGATACGGCTGATGGGGAGGGTGGTTCACATGTGGATGTTCCTGATCTTTTGGAGGCTATTAAGTTAATTTTACAGATTACGGATGGTCCCGAGCCATCCGGTCCTCCTAAGAAACCAGATAGGTTCAAGCGTCAGCAGGTGATTAAACAAGTTTTACCTCACTCTGACCACCTAGTGGATATACGTCAGGAACCCTGGGAAAACCCGGGTACGAAGTTTGTGCCTCAAAAGAAGATGCTGGATCGCTATCCCCTCGCGTGGGAGCTGTCTAAGAATTGGGAAAGGCCTCCTCCAGTGGACTCACATGTGGCTAGGATGGTGGTTTCCTCAGCTCTACCTGTCACTACCGTCACGTCTCTAAAGGAGCCTATGGATAAACGTGTGGAGGGTTGTCTGAAAGCGATTTACACCCTCATGGGTGCTGCACAAAGGCCCACTATTGCAGCTACTTGGGCTGCAGAGGCCATTGAAGCATGGGCCTTGGAGTTAGATGCTGAAATCTCCTCTGACCATTCTAGACAATGCTTGTCTTATATTGTCACAGCTTCTCGTTATATTAAAGAGGCGGCTTCTGATGCCGGTATCCTGGCAGCCAAGGCCTCTACTACGTCAGTCCTGGCTCGCCGGATACAGTGGCTGAGATCCTGGTCTGTGGATCTGGACTCTAGAAAAACCCTGGAGGTACTCCCTTTTAAGGGAGATATTCTGTTTGGGGAGGATTTAAATAAGATTGTGGCTGACTTGGCTACTGCCAAACTGCCTGTCTGCCAAGTACTGCTCCTTCTGTGTCGAAGGCTAAAGGTACTTCCTTTCGCCCCTTTCATCCTTCAGGTAAAACAAAAGGTCAGGTGTACAACAAGCAGGCCCGCACTTCCAAACCTGGTAAGCCTAAGCCCAAAAGAGCCTGGGAGGCCCGTCAGCCAGCTTCCAAGACAGATAAGCCTGCCGCATGACGGGGCGGGCCTCCCTCTGGGGGATCCCAGGGTGGGGGGCCGGCTTCTAGGGTATACCCAGGAATGGTTGAAGACCACTTCAGATGCCTGGGTACGGGAAGTCGTCACTCGAGGTTACGCCATAGCCTTCAAAAACCGACCCCCTCATCTATTTTGCCGGACAGATGTCCCGTTGGACAAGACAAGGGCAAACACTCTACATTCGGTGGTACAGACCCTCCTGGATACAGGAGTCGTAGTACAGGGGCCTCTTGCGCAGAGGGGCCGGGGGTACTATTCTCCGCTGTTTCTAGTCCCGAAACCGAATGGGTCCTCCCGGCCCATTCTCAACCTCAAGGCATTGAACAGGTTTGTGAAGGTTTCCAAGTTCCAGATGGAAACCCTTCGCTCTATAGTTCTGGCCTTGGAACCTGGGGACTTCATGGTCTCCCTGGATATACAAGATGCTTACCTGCATATTCCTATAGCAGTGTCTCATCAGCAATACCTGAGATTTGCGATTGGCAACTGCCATTACCAGTTTTGGGCGTTACCTTTTGGTTTAACAATGTCTCAGCGAGTCTTTACAAAAGTCATGGTGGTGATGACGGTGGTACTCCGCCGTCAAGGGGTCAGGATACTGCCGTACTTGGACGACTTGTTAATCCTAGCAAGTTCCCCAGAACTTATCCTGCGTCATCTAGATGTGACAGTCCGGTTTCTGAAAGCCCACGGGTGGCTCATCAACTGGAAGAAGTCATCCCTTATCCTTGCTCAGAGCATGGTGCATCTGGGAGCACTATTGGACACTCACAACCAGCGGTTGTTCCTATCTCAGGAGAAAGTCCTGAAACTTCAGGACAGGATTCGTTGCTTCCTATCTCGTCTGCAAGTGTCGATACATTCGGCGATGCAGGTGCTGGGCCTCATGGTGTCAGCATTCGACATGGTGGAGTTCCCTCAATTTCACTCTCACCCTCTCCAGAGGCTGATTCTAGCCAAATGGGATGGCCTTCCTCACTTCCTCAATGTCTCAAATGATCTCATTGACTCCGGAGGTCCGTCTGTCGCTGCTTTGGTGGCTCCGGGACCAACAACTGTGCAGGGGCCGTCTGTTCTGGATATCCGACTGAGTCCTGTTGACGACAGATGCCAGTCTAAGAGGTTGGGGCGCGGTGCTGGAGCAACACTCCCTTCAGGGGCAGTGAACCAAGGAGGAGTCCCTCCTCTCGATCAATATTCTGGAGTTGCGGGCGGTCTTCAATGCCTTGAACCTAGCCCAGCATTTAATTCAGAACCGTCCTGTTCAATTACAGTCGGACAACGCCACCACAGTGGCTTACATAAATCATCAAGGCGGCACTCAAAGCCGCCTAGCAATGAAGGAAGTCTCACGGATTCTACAGTGGGCAGAACGCCATCTACCGGCCATATCGGCAATATTCATTCCGGGAGTCCTGAACTGGGAAGCGGACTTTCTCAGTCGTCAGGACGTGCATGCCGGCGAGTGGGGCCTCCATCCAGAAGTGTTTCAACTCTTAGTGGAAAGGTGGGGCCTTCCAGACGTAGATCTGATGGCGTCTCGACACAATCACAAGATTCCGGTCTTCAGAGCAAGGACAAGGGATCCTCAAGCAGCATTCGTGGATACGCTGGCGGTACCGTGGAGGTTTTCGGCTGCCGTACGTGTTCCCTCCGGTGTCACTCCTGCCCAGGGTAATTCGGAAGTTCAAACAAGAAAAAGGAATTCTGCATCTCATAGCTCCAGCATGGCCCAGACGGCACTGGTTCTCAGACCTGCAAGGCCTATCGTCAGAGCGTCCAATTCTACTTCCACAACGCCCAGACCTCCTCGTTCAGGGCCCCTGTATCTACCAGGACCTAGCCCGGCTGTCTTTGACGGCGTGGCTCTTGAAGCTTCCGTCTTAAGGGCTAAAGGGTTTTCTGAGGCGGTCATTCAAACTATGTTGCGGGCCCGGAAACCGGCTTCTGCTCGGATTTACTATAGGGTCTGGCATTCTTACTTTGTTTGGTGCGCATCAAACGATTATGACGCTTCAAAGTTTAGTATAGCCAAGTTATTGGCTTTTCTTCAGCAGGGCCTGGATTTAGGCCTGCATCTGGCCTCCCTCAAGGTTCAAATATCTGCCTTGTCGGTGTGGTTTCAGAGAAAAATTGCGACCTCACCTGATGTGCATACCTTTACTCAGGGCGTGTTGCGTATCCTACCTCCCTATGTCCCGCCTGTGGCTCCTTGGGACTTGTCGGTGGTTTTGGAGGCGTTACAAGAGTCTCCGTTTGAACCTTTTGGTTCAGCTGATCTTAAGTGGCTTTCCCTTAAGGTGGTGTTTCTGCTGGCTATTGCTTCAGCTAGAAGAGTGTCGGATTTGGGTGCCTTGTACTGTAGTTCCCCATATCTGATATTTCACCGTGACCGGGCGGTTCTTAGGACTCGTCCCGGCTATCTACCTAAGGTGGTTTCTTCGTTCCACCTTAATCAGGAGATTGTAGTTCCGGCACTTGTTTCTCCTGATCTGTCTCCCAAAGAGCGGTCTTTGGATGTGGTACGGGCTCTCCATATCTACGTGAAGAGAACTGCTTCTATTAGGAAATCTGATTCTCTCTTTGTGCTGTTTGGATTTCACAAACAGGGCTGGCCTGCTCACAAGCAAACTCTGGCCAGATGGATTAGAATGGTGATTGCACATGCTTATGTGAAGGCTGGTCTCTCTGCTCCTGATCACATTAAGGCCCATTCTACTCGGTCTGTTGGACCTTCTGTGGCGGCCCAACGTGGTGCGACCCTTGAACAATTGTGCAAGGCGGCTAATTGGTCCTCTGTGGACACGTTCATAAGGTTCTATGCCTTCGATACTGCCGTGTCCCAGGATGCTTTCTTCGGACGCAGGGTTTTTGTGCCCGCTACAGTGCGTCCCCTCCCATAAGGAACTGCTTTAGGACATCCCCTATGTCTATCCTTGTGGAGCCCAGTGTACCCCGCAGCAGAAAATGAGTTTTATGGTAAGAACTTACCTTTGCTAAAACTCTTTCTGCGAGGTACACTGGGCTCCACAAGGCGCCCACCCTGATGCACTTAGCTTCTTTGGGTTGGTATGGCATTAGCCGCTGAAACTTCTCCTGTCGGGAGAGTGTGGTGTTTGTGGCAACTGGCAGTTGTCGTCTCTTTTACTTTGCTACTGCATTGGGCTGGTTAACAAAACTGAGCTCCTGTGCACTGAGGCGGGGTGATATAGGAGGCGGCGCTATGCATCTTGGGAAGAAGGTCAAAGCTTTTGAGCCTGTTGGTGCTTCGGATCAAGATCCTACTCTACACCCCCCCCCCCTCTATGTCTATCCTTGTGGAGCCCAGTGTACCTCACAGAAAGAGTTTTAACAAAGTTAAGTTCTTACCATAAAACTCGTTTTTCATCTCAAAAACATTTCCAGGATCAGACCCTTTCTCACCCAGGATGCCACCAAGACCATTATCCACTCACTGATTATTTCCAGACTGGATTACTGTAATCTCCTCCTAATTGGCCTCCCTGACAATTACCGCTCTCCACTCCAGTCTATCCTATGCTGCAGCCCGACTCAAATTCCTCACCAAACGCACTACGTCCACCTCCCCTCTCCTACAAGCCCTTTACTGGCTTCCCTTTCCATTCAGAATCCAATTCAAACTTCTCACACTCACTTACAAACCACTCACCCACTCCTCTCCCACTTATATCTCTGACCTTATCTCCATTTACTCTCCCACCCATTCCAACGGGCTCTCAAGACCCACTTCTTTACCAAACCCAGACAAATCTCATCCTAACCCTCTGTCCCACGCTCGGTTTACCCCATCTGTGTCACCCCTGTCTGTCTGCCCCTCCCCTTTAGAATGTAAGCTCTCACGAGAAGGGCCCTCTTCCCTCATGTGATTATCCTTTTCTTACTTTAATGATCCTCAACTGTCCAAATCCCGCAGTTCTCGGCCACCTTGACACTTATCTCAGTGTCGTCTACTGATGTAGTTATGCTTCGTTACCCTGTACTTGTCCGATATTGTCTTCAACTGTAAGTCACTGTTTTCCTGTTTTGGTTATGTGCATATGTACTCTGTAAGTGGGCGCTGCGGAACCCTTGTGGCGCCATATAAATAAAGGGTAATAATAATACTCTTGCTACTCTCTCCTCAAGCAGCAGAATGAATAGGTTCACCTCTACTCGTTGTCTGCAATGAAGTAATCTGCAAATAAATATCTGTAAATAATAAATGATATATTGAGATTAAAGGTCAGTACTAAATACATTCATTTACTAATTTCTTTTTTTATTTTTATTCCAGATACTACAGCTATCAGATTATAGATCTCAAGATGGCCGACCAGACAGTTGAGGAGGTAAAAATAAAAGGCTAAAAAATATTGCAGATCTTTTTTACAATTTCTCTATAAATCCTTTGCCTGAGATGACAGACAGAAGCACAGAGATGGTGCAGTAACCCAAGGCAAGAGCAAAGTACTATGGGTACAACTATTTACATAAGTGTTGTGAGTATCAAATCGAGTAACAGGTCCTTAATATAGATTTTGGATAGTGCAGGTGCGGACTGTCATCTGGTCATCCTGACCATAAGGTTGTTATCCATTGTTATCCAGTGTATGAGACTGCGCCATGGCTGAGATGGGTTCACTACGATATGCCGGCGGTCGGGCTCCCGGCGACCAGCATACCGGCGCCGGGAGCCCGACCACCGGCTTACCGACAGTGTGGCGAGCGCAAATGAGCCCCTTGCGGGCTCGCTGCGCTCGCCACGCTACGCGCACCACACTATTTTATTCTCCCTCCAGGGGGGTTGTGGACCCCCACGAGGGAGAATAAGTGTCGGTATGCCGGCTGTCGGGATCCCGGCGCCGGTATACTGTGCGCCGGGATCCCGTCAGTCAGCATACAGAAGACCACCCGGCTTTAGATAGACAATACAATGTAATCTTCACAGACATTAAACGAAGGGGCTTGGTACAAAATCCTGTCAATTGGGATCCTGACAGAAGGCCGACAGCGAAATCCCAAAGGCCCTGAATCTCAACAGCTCGCAGTAAATTTACCCTACCCCTAATCCGCCCCTCCCACAGCCTAACCCTAACTGTCCCCTGTCACAGCCTAACCCTCAGTGCCCCACACCCCTGCACCCACACCCATGCAGCCTAACCCAACCCTACTACTTACCTCCGGGATCCTTCGGAATTTTTGCCATGTGGAGCCCGCTGTTGATCTTCTGACTGTCGGGATCCCAACTGCTTTGATTTTGACCACATCCCAAACAAAGGGGCTAATTCAGGTTGGATCGCAAATCGCGATACAACCGGAATTTGTGTTCGCCCCGCAGACGCAATGCGCAGGTCCCGTCCTGCGTCTGCATTTACTGCGAGTAACCGTTTCCAAGGCGGAGACGGAGCATTGCGGGAGCAGCGGTGGGTAAACGGAGGTGTGATGGTGCGAACAGGGGACTTGGCATGGGCGTTATCATGTTGGCTGCGTGACGTCACGCACAGCCGCTCCAATCAAAAAGATGGCAGCGGTCCTCCTGACGTCGCAGCCAGGCTGCGCCGGCAGGAGGCTCACCTCACTTCTGCGGCTGCGCACTAATTGCGGCGTGATCGCAGATGGCGGTGGTGGTCCCCAGCATGCGAGTCAGAGGATTGTAAATTCTGCTAAAAAGCAGAATTTGCAATCCTTACTGACTAGCGTTCAAAGACAGGTATACTGAAAAATAACATCACAGAAATAAATTTGCATTTAACCCCATAGTATGACATGTACCAGCGGCATGACCATATAAATGCTCTGTATGGATGGAAAATACGAAACAGTTGGTGTCAGCACTTACCACGGCAAAAAGTTCTGTGTCTAATGAATACTGAAGAGCTTGTCTGGGCTGTCTAACTGGATTGTGCTCTTCAATACTCCATACATATATAATGTACAGTATGTACGTATGTATACCTACTTTTACTTACTGTTTAAGAAGGCAGAATGGTGCAGTCAATTTATTAACAGTCAGAATGTCGACACACCATTTAAGGGTTGAGCATCAATTAGGGTTAAGCTCCAATTAGAGCTAGATTAGTGTTAGGCTGCGGTTAGGTATAGAGTAAAAGCGAACAAGGAATCCACTTACAGTCGACTGTCGACATTCACGTTCTGGCAATGTCAATATTATGCCAGTGTCAACATTCTAAATGTCGGCATTATAGGGTGTATTCAACCCCGTGGCTAATTACCAGCGCCAGAGCTATTCAATTAGTGGGGTTTACCCCGCGCGCGACACCCCAGTGTCGGACTGAACCTTGCAGCTCCATGAGAAAAAGTTTGTGTACAAAACACACAAAATTGGGTCACGCATGCGGAAAAAAAACATTGATTTTGCAGTATACGCAGAATCAGTGGGTTTCCGCATGTAAATCCCGATTTTTCCGAGCAGGAAAAATGCTATTTAATTGAATAGCCTTTCCCCATGCCGCAGGGATTTTTGCTGACAATTAGTTGCGGGGTAAACCCTGTAGCTAGTGGAATTCCCCCCTATGCTGTCCACATTCTAAATATCAACAATATATACCACACCCAAATGTTGTATTTGGGGCTGGGTTGAGTAAATACACAAATCTAAAGGTACATACACACTTGCCGAGAAAATGAGCGATGCCGCTTATTTTCACCCTTCCTGAGTGACGTCGTTCACTTTCTCGGCAAATGTGCATACTGCCGCCGAGCGATGCGTGGCCCAGCGAGTCGTTAACGATCGTCACTGTCGGCTGTGCATGCAGCTTAATTTGGACTGTTCTCCAAGAGCTGCCTGCACAGCCCGGCCGCTGCGTGATGTCACTGAGCAATATAGACATCATATCACCCAGTGTCTAGGCCCTTCCGCCGACCGCCCGGCCGGGGAGGGGGAAACACTAGAGCACGTCGCCTGGTGTGTACCCACCTTAACTTTGCTCTTTCCTTGGGGTACTGCATTTTCTTTGAACTTATATCTTTATTTCGGAAAACTGAATTCTTATTGCACTGCTACTGTTGACCTGACTCATTCAATTTTTATGTTTACTTTTTCCTTTATTTTGTGATCTTTTATGTTGTGATATTGTTTGTTTAGTACAGTGCTTTACCATTTCACATCATAATTACAGCAGCATATATATACTGTAGATTTTATTGGGATCCGGTCTGAAGATCGACAATGTTTAGGTCTTTCACATTTTTCCTTTTTTATCTTTTTCATACTTAACGATCCACGCGGACTACGGTTGGGAATAGTAACCAAAGCATGGCGAGCAAATTGGGCTTCCCGGTCACTGTACGGAGAAAACAACACCAAAAAAACATAAAAAACTCATGTCGACCTTTTGACCTGTCGACCCTCAAACCCTGTCGACCTATAGTGGTCGACCTAAACATTGACGACTTAGACACTGTCGATCTAATGATCCACACCCCTTTTATCATCGTGAATTTTCTGTTGTTTATTAATACTATTTTACATTCAGGAAAATGTCAACTTTTTCTAGAGCTATTTACTATTTTTTCTTTTCTAAAAATGTTTTAATACGGTAAATTGAACATCATCACATCCAGCTGGCCCCATATCGGCAGCAAGTGTGGTCCCAAAACAGCCCTGATACCTGATAATAATCCAGTTGAAGATTCCCATTGTTCATGTCACTAAAGGGGGGTACTCACGGAGAGATCCATGCTTAAAATCTAAGCAATCTGACTAAATTGCTTAGATTTTAAGCACAGATCACTCGTGTGTACCCCCCACAGCGATAGCGATGCGCGGCCCCGCGCATCGCTATCGCCGGTGCTAGATTGGCCTGCATGCAGGCTCAATCTAGCACGTCGCTCATTTCACCTGCTGGGTGAAATGAGCGGCCCCCTGTCCTCCCCCGCATCGCTCAGCACACATCGCGCTGTGCTGAGCGGCGGGAGAGATGTGTGCTGAGCGGTTCGCTAAGCACACATCTCTCCTGTGTATATGGCCCTTAAAGGTGATTAGTTTGCGGTCATCTTTTAGTTACTTGGACAGACCCGAAAGCATCTGTAAAAGACTGGTCAGGAAAGTTTTGTATTTTATTCAATTCTAGTCTATCCCCCACTGCCTCACACAAATTTACATAGTGTGTTTGCTCCAGGGCACTTTACTGTCAAAGCCTGATGCCAAAGGTGGGAGAAGGGAGGGACAAGGACAATTACTCCCATGGCCTCTCTTGTTTTTACAAACAATGAGTGTTGGACTTCCTTCAGTGGTGTCTCTATGCACTGCACAGCCACTGCATGCACTAAAATGATTGTGAATTATTTATTGGTACAATTGACCTATGCTCGCAGGTTTGCAGATTCTAAATACCTGCACATAACAACATGTAGTCATTGTACTTTGGTGGCAGTGGTGTGTCATGGGTTATGTCTGCCTCCAGTGCAATGCTATCTCTCTCCAGGGGGTATATTTACTAACATTCGTAATTTTCGGAAAAAGGTCAAAGTTCAATCACGAATGACATCGAAAGTGTAAAACTGCAACTTTTTGAATTTATTACGCCTAATTTACTAAGCTGTCGTATTCGGATTTTTCATTTGTTCCGATGTCGATGTCATTCGTGTTTTTTTCCCGTTTTTTACGGCAGTGATTAGCAAAACACTGCCGACTTTATCACAATGAATCTCGGCCTATGCGCTCCATTGTAACCAATGGTGGGAACTTTGTAGTCAGCGGTTGACCGAAAGTGACCTCACCGCTGACCACAAAGTTCCCACCATTGGTTACAATGGAGCGCATAGGCGCTACATTGTAACACTGCCGTGTGCCGCCTGTCAGACAGTACAGGAGCACACAGCCGATCAGGAGGGTGCTACAACGTGGCGCTCCCTGATTGGCTGAAGAAACCCACTTAGACATCAGTCAGAGTGGGTTTCTGGCATTCGGGGAAAGGGGACCCATGTGAAAACATGGGTCCCCTTTCAGTGCGTGGCTCGGCTCTCCGTTTTTTTTTTTTAATCAAGTACGTGGATTACAAAAGGATTATCCGAGGAGCCTGGTACCCTGGATCTGGTGAGTAGAATTTATTCAACAGGTACCCCATGGATTCTACTGGAGAAGAGGACCGACCCTCGTGTGAACATAAGGTAAGTATGTATGTATGTATGTTTGTGTGGATGCATGTAATAAAACTTTACTTTCAAGGTGTGTGTGTATTGTCTTTTTTTGGGTATTTTTTTAGTAGTAGTACTACAGGTACCAGCGGGCCCGTTTTTCCGCCGCATGCTGGTACTTGTGGTTCTCCAAGTACCAGCATGCGGGGGAGGCTTGCTGGGCCTTGTAGTACTGCTACTAAAAACAATATCTTTTCATTTTCACAAAAGGCTATCAGCCCCCCATCCGCAGCCAATTGGATGGGGGGGACAGCCTCGGGCTTCACCCCTGGCCCTTGGGTGGCTGGGGGGGGACCCCTTGATTGAAGGGGTCCCCACTCCCTCAGGGTACCCCGGCCAGGGGTGACTAGTTGGATTTTTGATGCCACGGCCGCAGGGCACTATATAAAAGTGACCCCCGGCTGTGGCATTATCTGTCCAGCTAGTGGAGCCCGGTGCTGGTT